>NC_069503.1:639260362-639285362 GCF_027579735.1 Bombina bombina
AAATAAAAATCCTTTTGCAAGAAAATAACAAAAGCAAAGTACTGGTGATACCTTTCATGGCTAACTAGATCTATAGATGTGGCTGTATAGTAAAACTTTGTCCAGTAGGTGGCAGTGTTTTGTCAAAGGAATATAAGTGCAAAAAAAACACATATTATTGCACTACTGCTTGTATATATGTTTAACCCCTATTATACTATTCTTTATAGCTGCCATGAAATATCTTTGTTTTTATATTGGGGCATTTGCAGTCTATCAGCTGTGCACACTATGTGCTAGATCACGAGTGGAGCGCTAACTGGTGCGCAAGAAAGATAAGTGGTATATTGGGGCTTTTTGTGCATTCACCTGAGCGCAATTGAATTTAATGCGTGCCAGGTTAGCAACATAAAAAAGTTGCTCAAAATACATTTAAATGTACAGTTACCCTCATAATAACAATGCATTAAAAAGTTTAATTGCATCAAATTGCATTAAAAAGTTATAAGGGCTCAAAGATATGAGGTCTTAGGTGTTGCGATCACATGTATATGAGTGTACATATGTATTCAAATATTTCTGTGTTTTACTGTATAATTACTGTACATATTTCCCATTCCAATGTTCTTCACTTACAGGATAATGTCCTTTTTATATATTTCTATAAATATGTCTATATACCTATATCTGAATATCTATTCTTATAGATATAAAGGTATAGATATGTATTTTACATGACCACTATCAGATATATATAGAAATATATATTTAATAATAAAAAGTATATTGTTCTCTATGTGAAGAACATTGGAATGTTAACAATTATATTTTGTGCATCGGGTTTTGCGATTTAGATTTAAACATAGTTGGGTTAGCACACATGAAATCTTAAGACGTGTTATTGAAATACTACATATAAAATATATTAAAAAAAACGTATTAAAAATATTTTACAGTATGTTTAATAAATATATAGGTATATGTATATACAGCTATACATAAAAATATGTATTTAAGAATAAATAGAGCATATTCTTCTATGTGAAGAACATTGGAATGTGAAATATTAATATTTCATGTTGGGTTTAGCTCTCTTGAATATTCGCAGTTGGGTTAGCGTGCAAGTATGAGTGTTAGGATTTTTTTTGCAACTTTCAACTCATAATACGAGTGCAACCCGACACTCAAAAAGCTTCAGTCTAGAGATGTTATCGCTCAAACGGGAGAGCTTATTTGCGCTCCACTCGTTATCTAGCCTTATATTCTTATAAACAAACTGAACTTTGGTCTAATTTGTTTGTGTTTATTAACCCCACTTATACACAACTACCCTTTATATCAGCTCTCATACATTATCAGCCATTACAGAACACTCATCTTCTACCTGTTAAAGGGATATTACATGCTAGATTTAATGATGCATTAAAAGCAAATATTATCCTGAGAAAATATGTAGATGCTTTCCTCTACAGGCAATAAAAAAAGATTGTGCAAAAAGGCCATGTGGAATATAGGATTGTTAAAGGTTTCCACACAGCCTTGTTTGCACGCTCTCTTTTATTACTTGTTTCATATCTGTTTTTAATTTTTACTCTCTATAAAAAATGAAAACCTAGGTTCCAACATGGCAGCGCCCATTCATTTATAGAAATTCAGTGGAATTAGGAAAAACTAAAAAAATTCAAATTTTAATGACAGTAAAATAAAATTAAATAATAAAATCATATTGCAAAGTTTAATTCACATAATTAAACATTATTACAATCCCAAAGTGTTTAATGTCCCTTCTTGCATTTCCTCATCCCTTACAGACTATACAACTTCTCCCTAAAAATGCCTCTCACATAACATATATTCTTACAGGCCATTTACACTATCTCTAATATACCCTCTAACATACTCCCTAAAAATGCCTCTCACATATCATATATTCTTACAGGCCATTTATACTATCTCTAATATACCCTCTAACATTCTCCCAAAAAAGGCCTCTCACATATCATATATTCTTACAGACCATTTATACTATCTCTAATATACCCTCTAACATTCTCCCTAAAAATGTCTCTCACATATCATATATTCTTACAGACCATTTATACTATCTCTAATATACCCACTAACATTCTCCCTAAAAATGCCTCTCACATATCATATATTCTTACAGACCATTTATACTATCTCTAATATACCCACTAACATTCTCCCTAAAAATGCCTCTCACATATCATATATTCTTACAGACCATTTATACTATCTCTAATATACCCTCTAACATTCTCCCTAAAAATGTCTCTCACATATCATATATTCTTACAGACCATTTATACTATCTCTAATATACCCTCTAACATACTCCCTAAAAATGCCTCTCACATATCATATATTCTTACAGACCATTTATACTATCTCTAATATACCCTCTAACATACTCCCTAAAAATGCCTCTCACATATCATATATTCTTACAGGCCATTTATACTATCTCTAATATACCCTCTAACATTCTCCCTAAAAATGTCTCTCACATATCATATATTCTTACAGACCATTTATACTATCTCTAATATACCCACAAACATTCTCCCTAAAAATGCCTCTCACATATCATATATTCTTACAGACCATTTATACTATCTCTAATATACCCTCTAACATTCTCCCTAAAAATGTCTCTCACATATCATATATTCTTACAGACCATTTATACTATCTCTAATATACCCTCTAACATACTCCCTAAAAATGCCTCTCACATATCATATATTCTTACAGACCATTTATACTATCTCTAATATACCCTCTAACATACTCCCTAAAAATGCCTCTCACATATCATATATTCTTACAGGCCATTTATACTATCTCTAATATACCCTCTAACATTCTCCCAAAAAAGGCCTCTCACATATCATATATTCTTACAGACCATTTATACTATCTCTAATATACCCTCTAACATTCTCCCTAAAAATGTCTCTCACATATCATATATTCTTACAGACCATTTATACTATCTCTAATATACCCACTAACATTCTCCCTAAAAATGCCTCTCACATATCATATATTCTTACAGACCATTTATACTATCTCTAATATACCCACAAACATTCTCCCTAAAAATGCCTCTCACATATCATATATTCTTACAGACCATTTATACTATCTCTAATATACCCTCTAACATTCTCCCTAAAAATGTCTCTCACATTTCATATATTCTTACAGACCATTTATACTATCTCTAATATACCCACTAACACATAATCTCCTCATTCACACCTTCATTAGAATTTTATATCATACTAGCCTGACCCAACATCAGAACAGGGAACCAGCTTACTTTTCTTCAGCCTCTTTTCTAAACCTCTCTTCTTCTTCTTCTCTTCTTTTCCGTTCTTCCTCTTCTTTCTTGAGCCTCTCTTCCTCTTCCTTTCTTTTCCTCTCCTCCTCTTCTTTCCTTTTCTTCTCTTCCTCCTCTCTCTGTTTTTGCTCTCGGAGCTGTTTGTAGATACGTCGGGCTATTTGCCCACGCAGCTGTCTCTGGAAGGTCACTGCAGCTTTTTTGAGCCGCAGAAACTTTGTCCTCCACAGAAAAGCTCGGTAGTTCTTCTGTATGACAACCGCACAGTAAAGGATCTTTTTGTATTGCTTTCTGGTTAAACAAAGAGCGCACTCATTAGTCTTGAAAACACATAAAACATTCTCTGTGCATATCCAACGTCTAGCAAAGTGACACTAAAGATAACAGGTGTCCAGGTATCACATCAGTGTCCAGAAACAGTTGCTATATTATACTTTTTTTGTTCCTCCACTTTTTGATACAATGCAGAGCTTTTGCAGTGTTTGGATCCCAGTTCAGCTAATATTTGTCACAGCACCATCTTTATTTACCCTGACACGATGGCGCTTTGGAAAAAAGATAAAGAACTGATATATGCCAGGCTTAAAGAACAGTAATTACACACAGCGGGGCAGCTTTCTGCGTGACATATTGTATTGTATGTATGGTCAGGGCTCATATGCACATGAAAAGAGATTGCCTCATTATGCAAACAACTATTGAACACACTTCTATTGACTCTCTGAGGGCATACGTAAGTAAACAGATGAGCGATACTGCCTTAGAATTAGTACATAATATATATGTTCCTTAAACAGTCATCTTACAATATAAAATACAATAACAAATGGCAGCTTCAAAATCCTTAATTTATATTTCATATAATTAAAAGTAATTTGTTGTACGGAGGTCATGCCCAGCCATGTTAAGCTAGTATTGCCAATTCACAAAGTACTGTCAACTGGAAAACACTCAAATATTAAAGATTGCAAAGTCGCCTAGAATAAGTGCATTGTTTACAAATGACTTCACTATTAATATTAGGCTTTATGGTGTGACAATGCATCCTGATAAAACAGTAATGGAGTGTTGAACAATGCCAATCCTCCAGAATTAATAAATGTAGACCATGTAAAGGGAATGCTGTAGTTCATTTGTATTTGTTCCATTTAAAAAAGAGCATTTCAAATTTAAGGGATTTTTTTGTGTGCACTTTCCTGTCCTGAATAAACAAACATTCTCTTGTCAGGCTTCAAATGGTTTGTCCCTCCCTAACAATACAGCTCTGGAAGTTGTTCCAATTAGCCAATGAGTTAATAAGGAAGTAGGAAGTACACAATGAAAACTGCTGTATTCGTTTCACTTTGAACTTCCAAGATTTTTATTAACATTTGTTCAAGCAAAAAATTAAAAATACATATACACAGCCATGTTTAAATAATGCTAACATAACATATGGGGAACATAGACTAATAATATTATTAACAGAATTTATACAAATGTAATTACAATTTTTTTTATAAAAAATGCCAGTTTGCTCTCTTCTGCCACTCCTAATGATTTAGTTTTTATTGTATTTAATTAGTTTTTTTTTATTGTATCTGAATTTATTAAGATATTCTTTTGATATTATTATTATAAATTCAGCACCACCAAGTACATGATCATCGTGGGGTAGGAATGCAATAAATTACATTTTATTACATAGCAGTCAACATTTTCTGGTGGCTTTCCAGGACATGGAGTTGAAGGGGACTTGTGGGGGTGGCCCACTAGTGGTTGACTGGAGGGGCTGGGCAGTGGG
The DNA here is from genome assembly GCF_027579735.1 of Bombina bombina. Lineage (NCBI taxonomy): Eukaryota > Metazoa > Chordata > Amphibia > Anura > Bombinatoridae > Bombina > Bombina bombina. The sequence goes on from NC_069503.1 coordinate 639,265,492, forward strand.
TGTGGCATGGCTGGGATGTATGTATATAAAGTTTTATTACAGGTAAACCTTTAAAAAATACTGACACAAGAGGAGGAGGGCTCTGCTCCAAAGTACTTACAAATATTTTATTGTTAATATATTAACAAAATATGTTCGATTTTAATCTCTGCAACTAAAGACATATAATCATTTTCTTTGTTCTATCTAGACGAGAGTATCCTGTGCTGAATAAACCAGCTTTTTCTTTGGGAGCTGTCCATGCAAAAACATGTTTAACTTCTGCTCTTGTCTGTTATTGATCTGATATTGCCAGCTGTAATAGCTGGAAGAATGTAATTTACTGGATTTGTTTTCTCTGTGACATGGAGGAAAAGGTACTTTGTGCATCATTTCTGTGTGATACATTGCTGCTGTGCAGTACATAAAACATACTAGGTTCTAAAACTTGTATTAAAAAAATGATACAGAGAAATAGCTTAAAGGGACAGTCAACACTAAAATTGTTATTGTTTAAAAGATAGATAACACTTTTACTACCCATTCCCCAGCGTTGCACAACCAACATTGTTATATTAATATACTTTATAACATTTAAACCTCTAAATTTCTGCCTGTTTCTAAGCCACTATAGACAGCCTCTTATCATGTGCTTTTTTATTTGCTTTTCCCAACAACAAAAAACTGCTAATTCATGTGGGCCATATAGATAACATTGTGTTCACGGCCTATGACTTATTTAAGAGTTAGCACAGCACAATACTAAATGCAAGTCAATAGATAATAAATCATGTGATCAGGGGGCTGTCAGAAGATGATTAGATACAAGGTAATCACAGAGATAAAAAGTATATTAATATAACCGTGTTGGTTATGCAAAACTGGGGAATGGGTAATAAAGGGATTATCTATCTTTTAAAACAATAACAATTCTATTGTAGACTGTCCCTTTAACGATTAAAATACACCACTTACCGTGCCACAAAACCCATCACATGGGACTGTATTATCAAAGCTGCCTTGCAGACTTCTACCTCACGCTGCTTCTCCAGTCTGTGTTCCAGGCATTCTCGCAGGAAGACCTATGGGTATGAGGAAATAAGAAATAAATAATATTCAGGATAAAATGTCATATACATTTTAAAACTACACAAAAATCTGATTTCACAAAGTAACTATTATTTCTGACAATGCCTGCATGATCCTATTGCTGTCCAAACTTATTTACAGTGGTAAAAATCATTTTAAAAATCCTAAACATAATTTCACAAAATGTAATTTATTTTTTAAAGGGGTAGGGAAGTCAATATTAAACTTGATTTATTCAGACAGAGCATGTCATTTTAAGACACTAATAAATTAACTTATTTTTTCAAATGTACTTTGTTCTCTTGGTATCAGTTGTTGAAAAAGAAAATGTATGTATCCTACACTGCTGGGAGCTAGCTGGTGATTGGTGCCTGCACACATTTCATGTGATTGGTTTACTAAATGTGTTTAGCTGGAATCCAATATTGCATTGCTTCTCCTTCAGCAAAGAATAACCAGAGAATAAAAAAAAATTGATAATGGACGTAAATTGAAAAGTTGTTTAAAATGGTATGTTCTATCACAATCATGAAAGACATTTTTGAGGTTTCATGTCCCTTTAATTTGCCCAGTCGTCCTTGTACAGTATTTGGTTACTTGGAATTTCTCATTAGCTCAGAGTAAAATAGATCAAGAAGCCCTGACAACACCACAATACATTTTGGCTACCAGCTGTTGCCAGTTATTATCACTGTGATACGTGACAGCTATAAGGACATAAAACCGACTGCTTGAATAATAGGAAATAGAATCTCCTCTTTCAAATGAGGGAATAGAATCTCCTCTTTCAAATGAGGGGCTTAATTATATCTTTCTATGGTGTGGGGGTTGGTAGTGATTTCTTGAATGCTGACAGCAACCCCAAAATAGTACCAATGTTGTGAGGTACTTGTGACTGTAATAACAACAATCTGGAAGCTGGACAGGCACAGAACCACTCCTTTAAATAAGAGGTCTCATGTCCACCTATGTAAGGGGGGTACAAAACATGGGTTCCACCTTGTATAATTAAATAAGCATATTGGGTGATCACCTGATACTTACTTGGAAATGTGACCCACCCATATGAGAGCTAGGACCTCCCTTGTTTTAAAAGATAGGTCACTTGTCCATGGTACACTAAAATTCACCTAGCAGACAGGATATTGCAATTTCTATGGCAATCAATTACCACCAAGAGGCATGTAAGGCCCATAAAAATAGGATAACCCCCTCTTACATATTAGGGTTGTTTATTTTGTATGTGTGATGTCTTTAAAGGACAAGTGTTCATTTGGAGCAGTTTTGCTACTCATACAGTACATTTATTAGGTAGATGATTGTCATATAAAGTCAGGGATATCAGACACCTAACTGGTAGGACCAACCTCCCCTCTCACTAAAATGTGGTCTAATGTTCCTTTGTGTTTTATGATGGAGGTTAGAAGAGTTCCCCCCACTCCCCTGAACATTTGAGGTTTGTTTTTCTTTTAGTTCGTGGGTCTCCTTCCCTTCTAAGTAAATGACAGAGGGAGGTAGTGTCTCTGAAATAGCCCGCTCCAAAGAAAATCTCACTTGTATCTACAGGGACACACAATGATCCAGTTATATTTAAAACTTTTACCTTAAACATTAAAAAACAGTTCCAAGCCAATAAGTGCTAAAACAGGCTAAGATTGGTTTGCAAAACAGTGAAACCATTGCATTAGACATTTGCAAAAAAAAATAAAAAATAATGTAAAAAATTATGTATAATGTTTTTTTTTTCCAGATAGGTTAAAATATCATTGATGTGATCGGATTTTCTGATAGATTTGACTGGCCTTGAATTGTAAAAAGCAGATTGTGAATCACTACACAGAATTCTTCTATTAGATTGTAATATAAATACTATTTTTAAATAACCGACCCTGACATCTGATTGACAATCAATATCTGTAGTCAAAATTCTGTCTTTGTTATTTAGAGTGTTTCTACCATCTGAAAAATGGTTTTGAAGCACATTCCACTCCATAGATGGTGAGCTGAACTGAAATGAGCTCATTGTGTTCCAGATAACATAGCGTGTATGGCACTAGTAATAGATCATGCATTGACTAGAGGTAAATCAAAGCAGAATGGATTACAGGGCTATATTGAAAACACATTTAGAAACAAAGTCAAGTTTTATTTATAGGCTAAGCTAGTATTTAAACCAGATATGCATTACTCACTAGTGTTCTTATCTTTATAGTAAATCACCTATATACTGATTTATTGAAGCATTAAAAGCACTAAATAAAACTGCATAATAATGCAAAGTGAAAGTCATTAATATATGTTACCTTTGTCTTTCCAAGCTGCCATTCAGTATTTGTGGTGTCGTGAAGATGAAGCAGTTCCTCACATTTCCCTTTCAAGTCCTCCGGAAGGGTCAGGTTTCTCATTAGGACTTTGTATCTGATGAAGAAAAAACAAAACAAGTGTGTTCAATAACACAACAGTATATCTCTGTATTATACATATTCCACAAATCACTATTAAAGGGATACTAAACCCATTTTTTTTTCTTTCATGATTCAGATAGAGCATGATATTTTAAGCAACTTTCTAATTTAATCCTTTAATCAATTTTACTTTGTTCTCATGCTATCTTGATTTGAAAAAGCAGTACTGTAATCTTTAGAGCCGTCCCATTTTTTTGTTCAGCATCTATGTAGCACTTGCTGATTTGTGGCTAAATGTAGCAAACCAATCAGCAAGCGCTACCCAGGTGCTGATCTAAAAATGGGATGGCTCCTAACCTTTCATTCCTGCTTTTTCAAATCAAGATAACATGAGAACAAAGAAAAAATGATAATAGGAGTGAATTAGAAAGTTGCTTAAAATTGCATGCTGTATCTGAATCATGAAAGAAAAAATTTGGGGTTAGTATCCCTTTAATCCACTGTTAGCAAAAATCTAATTAGTAACATAATATTTTTTGGGGGTATAAGATTATATATTATGGTTAGTTTTTATAAAATTAGATATGCCAGTTGTAAAAAAATGTTACTAAATACAAAATGCAAAAGACCCCACATAATCATTTGAAGGGATATTGCACTTCAAATGAAAAATGCATTTTAATGTTTAATCAAATTACTTTAATATGTGTTTAAACCATGCCAAGGAGTTAACTATACAATTACAGTTGTGATCATGCATTACTACAGATGAGAAAACAGCTGGTAAGATATTGAGAAGCAAGCATACAAATATGCACCAATCACAGCTGTAGAATGGGGGGTGTTTTAGAGGTGTGCAACTTTGACAATGTGTTTAACCATTAAGTAGGAGGTAAATGCTTAGTAAAGATAGTACAATAATCTAACAAAACAAAGCCTTTTCATTTTTTAAATGGGTAATGCAAGCTGGTAACATAGCTCGGCTTATACTTGCACACATAGACTTTTCACTATTTTCACATGGTGCTGTGTCTATTTATGGCGGCTTAGGGGTTAATAGTAAATTAATTATGGGCAACAAAGTAAAAATGTACTCTAATGTTAACCAGATATATGCCAGAAAATAATGAGGGTTTTCTTAAAGATGTTGTAAAGGCTCCAACAATGGTGCACAAATATCCCAGAATCAGGAAAGACTGAGATTGAATTAAAAAGAAATATCTAAACAAATTGAAGCAGATTGTTAAAGGGACAGTACACTGTAAAATTGTTTGTTTTTATATTAATTTATTTTTCAATGACTTGTTATACTAGCTGCAGAGTATAAAATATATGAGAAATTGCATTTTCAGGTTTATTTGTGTATATAAAGTAGCTGGTTTTGTGCTTTTAAACCACAGCCTATTACAATAGGTTGAGCTTCAGGTAATATCATATCTCATTATGTTATCACTTTGGGTACACACACTTGCTTCCTTATCTTATATTTGTCTGTAAACCAAAGCTCAATACATAGAGAGAACAATGGAAAATGATCATTTTATTACATAACTATCCTGCACCCCACTGGGAGTGTCATTTCTTCTGCTGGCTGTGTTTACTTAGGCTATTCAATAGCTGAGATTCCAGTATCAAAACTTTCAATAAAGGATGGGATACCACAAGCTAAATCAGCTATTTCAAAGGCCAAAAACGGGGTAGAGGAACTACTTGTAAACAATTTAATACACTTCAGCAGGTAAAAAGGATCATTGGGAACAATTTAAATGGGAGAAAATTTTGGGGTGAACTGTCCCTTTAAAGAGACACTTAAACCCACAGTTTTTACACTATTTAAATAGTATTTTTTTTTTTTACTTTGTACACTAAGCATGATAATAAAATATGTTGTCATCTTGTATCCCAAAACCCATTTAAAGGGACAGTTTACTCAAAAATTTTCTCCCCTTTAATTTGTTCCCAATGATCCACTTTACCTGCTGGAGTGTATTAAATTGTTTACAAGTAGCTCCTTTACCCTTATATTGGCATTTGAAATTGTTAATTTAGCATGTGGCATCCCCACCTATTCTGAAAGTTTGTGGCCGCGCGTACCAGCTATAGATAAGCTTTGTAAACACAGCCAGCAGAAGAAATTACACTCCCAGTCGGATATAGCAGAGATAAGGTAATACAATGTTGATTTTCCATTGTTCTCTCAAAGTACTGGTGATTGTTTTAAGGACAGATATAAGATAAAGAAGCAGGTATATGTGCTCAATGTGATACAGTAATGAGATCTGATTATACCTACAAGCTCAACCCATTTTATTAGGTTGTGGCTTCAAAACACAAAATCAGAGCTTTAATATACACAAATAAGCCTTAAAAAGCTAATTTTCATACATTTTTTACTCTGCAGTTGGTAAAAAAAGCAATTGTAAACACATTAAGGGAAAAACTATTTTACAGTATACTGTCCCTTTAACAATGACTCTGCATGATTATGTGGACTAATTGTCATGGCTTCAGGCAGACAAGTTTTCCAGTAGAGAAGATGATCGCCTGCAATCACAACTTGCAATGCTGCACTGAGTGGCGAAATTTAGGATTTTACAAGAGTTCTCTTGTCAGTTATGTCTGCAACCTCAGAGGATAAAAAACAAGACCTGTTTATTAAATTTGTTGCTAGACGTTTGTTCACGTGAGTCTGCACAGCAAAGTCTCAAAAGCTACAAATGCAGCTTAGTAAATGTATTCTTAAAGGGACAGTATACTGTAAAATAGTTTTTCCCTTAATGTGTTTACAATTGCTTTTTTTACCAACTGCAGAGTAAAAAATGTATGAAAATTAGCTTTTTAAGGTTTATTTCTGTATATTAAAGCTCTGATTTTGTGTTTTGAAGCCACAGCCTAATAAAATAGGTTGAGCTTGTAGGTATAATCAGATCTCATTACTGTATCACATTGTACACATATACCTGCTTCTTTATCTTATATCTGTCCTTAAAACAATCACCAATACTTTGAGAGAACAATGGAAAATCAACATTTTATTACCTTATCTCTGCTATATCACACTGGGAGTGTAATTTCTTCTGCTGGCTGTGTTTACAAAGCTTATCTATAGCTGGTACGCGCGGCCACAAACTTTCAGAATAGGTGGGGATACCACATGCTAAAATAACAATTTCAAATGCCAATATAAGGGTAAAGGAGCTACTTGTAAACAATTTAATACACTCGAGCAGCTAAAGTGGATCATTGGGAACAAATTAAAGGGGAGAACATTTTTGAGTAAACTGTCCCTTTAAGTGTATATAGGTAGTGCTTACATTGCACAATACACTGGGCTGATCCAAAGTTTTCTTTCAAAGTGTTAAATTACTAATCAGTTAAAAAAAAAAAATCAGGCGCCTAGATTTCCAACCGTAAAAGCATCAGTCACCCAGGTCTGATCTAATATCTTCTAAAGTATTTGTCAATATTTAGAGCTATAGGTAAAATGCTTGGTTTCCTAAACATTTAGAGTATGTAGACCAGACAAGCACCCTTTGTTTACTGCTCAGATAATACCCTAATTGAGGGGTCTACAAATCTGTTTAAAATTTGGAGCGAGCCAGTGGCTGCCTGGCTCCTGGTTTTGTCGAGCCCTGCCCTAATGCAAATTCTTTTAAAAGTATATATTTCCAACATCAACATAAATAAACTGAATCTTTTAATTATTTTTATAAATGATAATTAAATATATAAAACTTTTTATTGATGTTAAAAAATAAACCTTTATAAATGTTACTGAATATAATTTTATTGATCCAAATGTTATTTTAATTCTTAATACAAAATATATTTCTTAAATAAAGCAAAATAGCTCTGAACACTCTGAATTTCAGATAAAGCAGTAGATTTCTTTCTCTGACAATTTTTTCCCCTCCATTTGCTGGCCCTTTGTATGATGTGACAGCTATCAGCCAATTACAGACTAGTATATGTATACACTGTAAACTTCTGCACATGCTCAGTAGGAGCTGGTGCCTCAGAAAGTGCATATATAAAGACTTTTAAAAAAATTTGATAATGGAAGTAAATTGGAAAGTGTCTTCAAATTGCATGCTTTGTCTAAATCATGAATGTTTAATTTTTACGTTAGTGTCCCTTTAATCTGCTTGCTCATCACACGTTCATTCTTCAAAACTCATGAAAAAAAACCCAGCTGAAAATAAGACATACATTTTGAAATGCACATTTCAGGATAAAGAGTAGAAACAAAATTCAGTTAATAACCTTACCTAAAATAAAAATCATGAAAAGGTCTGCGCACTGGAAAGCCAGCCCTGCGTATCCTGACTGTCTCCAGCATTCCGGAATATCTTAACTGGTTAAGAACCAGAGTCTGATCAAACTGGTCTGGCATCTGCAGAAGGAATGAGACAAGAGATAATAAGATTAATAAAAGTAAATAAGCACACTATCTTGTTAATGCTGTTCAAGCTACACACCATGTAAAACACAATATGATTAGCTGGAATGATGACAGACCAAGTGTTAAAGAGACACAAATCCAGATAATGGCATGAAAATACACACTGCTGTCCACGTTTTTTTTTTTACACAAGACTGCTGCAAAAACTGAAGTAGAGATTAAATACTAACCCCTTTGAAAACATACAAGTGTCAAAGATTTTAAGAAATGTTAGAAGTACTCTAATTTCAAAAGCTTAATTCACAAAAATTAACAGAAATTAATACAAAAATAAAAATAAGGTTGCTAAAATACACACATCCTAAATATTATATTTTCTCTTTATAAATTCTAGCAATTATTTATCCAACAACAAGACTATTTGGATTATACTTTAGAAACTAAAGATGTTTGCTTTAAAAGATCTTAAATAATATATTAAGAAGTTTTTGATGAAAGTAATGTGACTTACCTCTATAAAGGCAAACTGCAGTATTGCAAAGATAAGCATATATGTAACACCACACTGATCACATACATATACTAATCCCTACTTCTCTTTTATTAAGCTTTATACCTTCACAGTTGGTTGTTATAACCCAGAAGCATGTGAAGTACAAAACGCGCACTGACACATCACACATTTAAAGCAAGTAAGCAATGACCCACAGATGCAATGACTAAAGCCAATAGCCATTCAATTACCAAAAAGGAAGCAGGAACTCTTGAGTATTCATAGAAAAAGGGGCACATTTAGCAGTCATGCATACTTGCACCATAATTAAATACTCAAGTGCTCAAAACTTTATGCTCTGTGAAAACTGTGTGTGTCAGTCCTGTAGACACTCAAAATTCAAATAAAAATATCTCAAACCCATGTATTCAGTAGAGCTCATTAATTAATTGTCAAGATGTTCTCCAAAACAATGTGAATCAGCTTCATATGCAATGCAAGAATCAGGCAGATGTGTCTCTCTTGAAAATCTTTTGGGTGAATCAAAGCTTTAGTTCAGTGACTTAACTTTTTTTTCTTGCATTAGATACATCATTTATAGTTTGGACTTCATTATCATATTTTTAAAATCTTCATGCTTGCTAAGAATTCCTAAGTGGATTACTTTGTTTATGGTTTTGCATTATCTAAGGTGTCTTATTTCAAACAATGTGTGGGTTTTATAGGTGTATTTGATACTATGAAGCATTAATGTCTTGAGAAACAATGTCTTGTGCATTTTAGTAATGGCCTTGAAAAATGTAAAGCATGAAGCCTGTTATGCACTGACAGGTATGAAGGGATATCATTAAGACAAACATATTACATTTTACACTGCATCAGTAACATTTAAAGAGATATTCCAGGCAAATTGCAATGCACATAGATGAATGACATATTTGAATATAAAGATATTTGAATATACATGTATTGTCAAAAATGCTTCTAGTAAAAGTTATGACTTTTTAGTGTTAACATTTTTCTCTGCAAGTGCATGTGAAGCATTGCTAGATATTGTCAGTGAACAAGCATTTTAAATATTGCAGCTGCTCAGAGCGCCAATGGGTTTTGTATCATGTCAGCAATTAACAAATTGAGTCATAACCAGATGATACAAGCACTTCAGGCTCTCTAATACATGTATATTACAAAAATGCTTCCATTCAAAACCATTAAAACCTGAAATGCATTCATGAGGATTCCAATTTTGGCTGGAATGTCCCTTTAAGATATAATATTTCTAGAAAACAATATTAATTTTTTGAGTTATTTTGACTCTACAGATTTTTTTTTAACCCTAATGCCTGCTCTGTAACATATACCCTTTCACACCTCTCTCTGTTGCCTTATGCTTTCAAATGATATCAGTGACACTCTGTATAACTATATATAAATACATATTTTATAAACAATCACATTCTTATATTAGCATAACATATTCATAACCGTACAAGCTCACTGGCTATAGGTGATGAAAAACAAATTGTTATTACAAGACATTTCTGCTGTGTTGCTATAGAATAACATATCAACCAAGTCTAAACATTTTTATAACAAATTAATATCCTTTTTACTGAAATTGCTTTTCTATAGAAAAATGCATTGTTTGGCAGTTGATATCTGATAAATCCAATTAGGGACAGCTATGTAGCCAGGTTAGCCTTGATAAGTCAGCAGGGTGCATTTCAAGTTCTGAGCATAAGAAATTGCTCAATTTCCAGAGCTAAATTACTTTAAAAAGGGGCAAAACATATCATACAAATATATTGAAAATTGTGTCTTACACATAACTAAACACTTTATATAAAAATCTCAAAGTGTTTACGGTCCTTAAAAGGGACATGAAACCCAAAATTCTTCTTTTATGGTTCAGAGATGCAATTTTAAACAACTTTCCAATTTACTTCTATTATCTAATTTGTTTTGTTCTCATGGTGTCTTTTGTTGGAAAGCATACCGAGGTAGGCTCAGAAGCTAATTGTTGGTTGCACACATGTGCCTCATGTTACTGGCTCACCTAGTGCATTGTTTTTTTTAGCAACTAAGGATGCCAAGAGAATAAAACACATTAGATAATATAAGTAAATTAGAAAGCAGTTTAAAAATGTATTCTCTATCTGAATCTTGAAGGGAAAAAAAATGGATTTCATATCCCTTTAAAGTGCAAAATTATTTTGCTTGTCTTCACTAGCAACACTGATAATCCACATTAAAGGGACACTCTAGTCAAAATAAAACTTTCATGATTCAGATAGGGCATGCAATTTTAAACAACTTTCCAATTGACTTTTATAATCCAATTTGCTTAGTTCTCTTAATATTCTTTGTTGAAAGCTAAACCTAGGTAAACTGTTGATAAAGGCCGCTGGCCGAAACGTGTAGATTGTTGTTCACTGCTGTCTTCACATTTGTTTCCAGCAACATTTGCTAGCTATAACCCCTAAATGTGGTTTTGAACTATTATTTTAATCAGAGACTGCCAAATCAGTTACGAACTGGTTATAACCAAGCCTTCTCCTCCCTGAACACATTAGGAGTAAATCCGACAAGGCACAGACAAATATTTGGAAACAGATCTTATTCGTTGCTATCACTGTTTTGGTTAACCTGTGTAAGCTAACATCAGGCTCCACTACTCATCATCTGTATCAATGGACGGCCAAATACAGTACCGCCGCTTGGTCGGCGCAACATATTTTCATTGCCAAGTTCAGTACTAAGGAAACACTAGGATTGCATTCAGATACCGCATAGTCGGTTTGTTTGTACTGGAGAAACGCTGCCTATACGGCACTTTACATTATTGCTTGGCTTATTGAAAATTAGCACCGAGGCTTGCCACAAAGTCGGCTAAATATATTTATATATCAAGTATTTCCTAATTAAGGACTAATTTTGATTTAACCTTATACTGCAGTATTTATATTCTGTCTTATATTTTATGGTACATTCTGTTTGAAACGTTTTTTCAACAGAGCTTCTTCAATCTTTTTTGTTTTTTGAGCTCATTTTAAATTGTTTATTTTATTGTATATTGTACATTCTTATGCATAAAATAGTAAATATGTATAACTTTAACTGTATTTGACTTTTGCATATATATTATCACTAGATTTATGGTCATTATCACTGTTTTCATTATCACATGTTGATATTATTTCGGCACAAACATATGCACTCTAACTCCTATACACACTAGACAATATATTATCACTTTTTGTCTTTTGAGTGAGGACTCTTACACATATTTTTTCTTTAGCACACTTTTGTAGGCAAATCAGCCCATTGTTACTTTATTTAAGATAGATATTTTTATTTAGTCTATTAGAGCCATCTTAACACACATATTTAGGCTATTTAGCTTACTTGACTCATATTTTACACTTTTCTTGGAGCTATATTATAACATTTTACCTCAATTAGCTACTTTTTGTAGTGCTCTCCCAAATTGTTTATTTTCTATATATTTTTACAGACATTTGATTTGAGGAACATTTGTCTACTTAGGGAGTAGCTTTATTGAGTGTACTAGGAGTGTAATCCTTTTACTTGTTTTTTACAGCTGTGGCGTTACCTAGAGGTTAGCACTGAATGCAATGCAAGTCTGTCAAAAGAACTGAGATAAGGGGGCAGTCTTCAGAGGCTTTGATATAAAGTAATCACAGAGATAAAAAGTATATTAATATAACTGCTTTGGTTATGGGGAACGAGTAATAAAGGGATTATCTATCTTTTTAAACAATAAAAATTCTGGAGTAGACTGTCCCTTTAAGGAAATATGGCTGGGGAGACTATGGGGGATAAATGCTACGTCATGAGAAAAAGTAAAAAAAAAAAAGATTTAAAGTTCAGCCTCTCTGGAAAAAGAGGGACAATCATTTTAGAGAAAATAAATAAGTGTAAACTGCATTGTAGTTAGTTACCTTTTCAAAAATTAACCATAATATGGGGATTACATTCTGAGCTTCAGGTCTTTTTAAAACCAACAGGGTTTTATTTTTGTTTTTGTTTGTTTTTTGATGAGTTCTAGCCCTAGATCTTTTTTGAAACCTAGCAAAGCATATACAAATGTATTTTATATGATTTAATTATATAAAGTAAAAGGATGAATGTCAGTCTCTCGATTCAGTTCCAGCTCACAGACTTTATATTTTATTGCTATGAAAGCAGTTGCTCAGTAGAAATTATATGTGCGAAGGGAGGATCCTTCATGGGTTGTTTGCTTGAAACCTTTGTTAAAACATGCCTGTTGGCTCTACTACAGAGGATACCGAGGTCTATCAGCAATCATGTGCAAATAAATCAAACATTTCTTCTGGCACTTTATTATAGCAAGAGTTGCGTCTGAAGTCATGTCACCAATTGAATAAAATTATTAAAATAACTAAGGTTTAAATGTATATCAACTACCTCTGTATTGCACGTGAGGTATGTGTATGAATATATGTATTTGTGTGTATATATAGATAGATAGATATAATGTTGATTTCTTTTCTTGCTTGTAAAAAAGTAAAAGGGCCAGTAAAGGCAAAATTAAACATTCATGATTCAGATAGAGTTTACAATTTGAATCAACTTTCCAATTTAGGGCTAGATTATGAGTCGCTAGAGATCTAATTGCACTAGAAGTTAACGTTTTGCTTGCGTCACATTGTGCTCATATTACGAGTTGAAAGTAAAAAGTTATTGCTCTAGTGCTAACCCGAAGCACGCAAGAACCTGAAGTTAGAATATAGTGCGCACATTAATCTATTCCCCCATAGAAGCCAATAGAGAAAAACAAAGTGGAAAAAAAACTAACACCCCACTCTAGCGCTAACCTGAACACATATCCTCAAGTGCGCTAACCCGACATAAGAATATTTCACATTCCAATCTTCTTCACTTAGAAAAATATGTTCTATTTATTCATAAATACATATATCTGATGTTTTTGGTACAATTTTTATATAAAACGTTGGTCTGATAAAGAGGTAAACACCCGGAATTGTCACTACTCAAGTTTAAATATATTTCAAGATCAGTGAGTGCTTTGTTCCACATTTACTATATATATATATATATATATATATATATATATATATATATATATATATATATATATATATACACACACAAACACACACACGATTATATATAGGTATAGATATATATTTATAAATACATAGAACATATTCTGCTATGTGCAGAACATTGGAATGTGAAATATTTACAGTAATAAATACGAATTTACAAGTTTTCATCTACTAAACTGCAAAGGGCTCCATTGCACTTATATTTATGTCTATATATGTGTACATATGTATTTATGTACAAGACTGCAAAAAAAAATACAACTTTTAGCACTCAAATTCCCTATGGCAAATTTTTTAACATATGGAGCAACATTGAAAGGAATTGAAAAAAGGAAAATTAAAATATAATTTTTATTTTGGCAATTATAAAATAATGGTGGTTTATTAAAAACACAAGGAGAGAAAACTAGACCTAAATAAGTGTTCCACAGAGTTAATTATGCAAAAGATGCAGGGCATATATTTCCTTGCTAATGCTGCAGGATAAGGATTATAGGGTGTATACTGTTCCTTTAAATAGCCTAGGATGTCGGTGTTAATCTATGGTCATTTGGTTAATACCACAGAAATCCAAAATATATCACCGTTACTGCAAGTGTAAAAGGTAGATGGAAAAATAACTGCTCAATAAGCAGCTGCAATAAGTATTAATCTAAACACCCGGTACAATAAAGTAATCCCACTTTTGTAACTCTAAATAAATAAGTATTGGAATCCACTGTGTATTAGTACTGCTGAGGACATATGCACGTTCCCATTAACCTGCCTCTGCTCATGTGATGCTTGAACCTGCCTCTGCTCGTTTTGCATAAATAATGGTCTGGAGGTTACAATAAATTCCTTCATTAAAACACTTTGTTAATCTTAGGTGGGTTTGCATAAACTTAGTTCCTATATACAGTGTCATATAATACATTACAGGATTCCCAACATAATTTACTATATGCAACTTAAAGTTTTAAGCACTAGTTATCCTTGAAAATTAAAAAAGAAAGTAAGAGCCCATTCACTCCCCAAGGTTGACTTTACTGCCCCTGTTTAAATTTGAATTTATACTCGTTAGGCTATAGTTCCTATGAATGTTCACTGGCTAATAATAACAATAAGCATGTGTACCTATGAGCCAATGGAAATTAGTAGTAAGTATCAGCCAATGAACAATAATTTGGAAGGAAAGTAGTGTACCTATGAGACAATGGACATTAAAAGGAAGCACTGAACTCCCATATTTAATATCTGGTTCAGATATCTTCAACTGACTTACTATATCTTCTCTCACCCCAACAAACTCAATATATGCCGGCCACTCACACCTTTTGAGACGATTTGCCTCTTACCACATCCCCGAACTAGCACTTTATCTAATACATATAAACTACTAACACACCACCCAGACACTCTCCCAACATATGTATCCAAATGGGAGAGGAATTAAACGATACCGTACCTATAAAGGAATGGAACATCATTTTTAAGCAGATGAGCAAGTCCACATCCTCCATTTCTACAATGGAAATTAACCTTAAAGTGAATGTAAATTTTGATGCTAAAGTGCCCGGTTTTTAAAACTTCGATTAAAAACAGGGGCACTTTAATTCATCAAAATTTTCATTTCACTCCTGTTGTGAAAAAAAAACTTACCTTTTAATCTTCACAGAAGCTCCAGCTTCCTCCACCCATTTCAAAGCCTCTTCCTGGGTCTAAAATGAGGCATCCGGCTTCCTCCAATCACAGCAGTAAATCAGACACTGAATCCCTCGGGGGGGGGGGGGGGAGCTGTGATTGGAGGATGACCTATCAATCATTTCTGACATCAGAAATGGCTTGTGAGACCGGAGGAATCTGGAGCTGCTGTGAAGTTTAAAAGGTAAGTTTTTTGTCACAACAGGAGTGAAATGTAAATTTTGATGAATTAAAGTGCCCCTGTTTTTAATCAAAGTTTTAAAAACCGGGCACTTTAGCATCAAAATTTACATTCACTTTAAGCTCATGTGTAGATGGTATTACACACCTGAGAAGTTAGGCACAATGATCCCTGGTTACCCAACTACTTGCTGGCGAGGATGTGGAAGTAAAGGTACTTTCTTACATACATGGAGGGCTTGCCCATTTGCACACCATTATTGGTCTGACATTAAAAGGAAATTGAACAGGCTCTTAACATCACCTTACCTATGAGCCCCTGGGTCTTTCTTTTCAATAAATTCCCACTGATAAAATGCCTATTAAACCTAAAACTAATGTCAGTTATGATAAATACTGCTAAACGCATAACCCCCTCCAATTGTACCTACCTACTTTACAATTCTTGAAAGATAGAGTTTCATCATCCCTCCAATTAGAAAAATATCGCTATTTTAGAAATAAACGAACAGGCGACTACTTATCACTGCTTATTATGGGAAGAGTACATTGCAACATAGAGTCAATAGACAAAGCTCAGTCTATAGGGACTAATAATTCAAGGGAACTTTTGGTACTTCATAAACCTGAGACCTACAAATAATCACCAGAGTGTACAACCTAGGAGTTTCTTATTGTCTGTTATGAGAATACTAATCTTATAGGTAATGACACTTTTCCTGTACTGCATTTTGATCACTGTGCATTTTGTATATTACGTTTTCTTTTATACACTCATGTAATGTTTCCCAAGATCTGTTATGTAAAATTGTGAGGTACAGTAGGTACACCTGCAAGTAATTTATGAGACAGAATAAAACATACATAGCAGAATATTATCTACTGATCAAAGCCAAAAAGCCAAGAGTTCATGAGAAGAGCAAACTACTTGCCTATTAAATCACCCAGATGATGTATGTAGTACAATATCGGGGGGGGGGCTTTCACTTTCTACAAACATCTCATTCAAAGCAAGACATGAAGGAAAAGCAAAAGACAAATCAAGTGATTTAAAACACTGCAGTTGAATACTTTCGGAATACAGTGTAAAATACTACTCTTAACTAAACACATACAGCTAACAGAAACCTAATTATATTTTGTTTAAAAGGACACTGAGAGTTGTATAAAATCAGCAATGCACTGAAAGGGATCACTGTAGTATGTTATATGTTTGTTTAGACCTTGGTATCTTAAATTGATTTAAATGGACACTAAATTCAATGTAAAACTGTTAAGGTTTTGATAGCGGATGGCTTTTTTAAAAAAACTTTTCCATTTACATTTATTATCAAATTTGCCTTGTTGTCTTGGTATCCATTGTTGAAGAGTAAATATAGGTAGAGTGCATGTGTCTTAGGTTATCTAGACTCACAGTGTTTTCAACAATGTATAACATTGCTACAAACATTGTTGCAAAGACTGCTGCCATACAGTACTAGACATGTGCCCGATCCTAAACTCCTATAAGCCTATCTAGGTTTACCCTTCAACAAAGGATATATTAAGGGAACAAAGTAAAATTTGGCAATAGAATTAAATTTAAATTTGGTAATAGAAGTAAATTGAAAAGTCTCATATAACCACATGCTCTTTCCAAACCATGAAAGCTTAATTTTGAGTTGAGTTTCCCTTTAATGTTGCAGGGTTCAACATACTAGCTTTTAAACTCTGTTTTACAAAATGGGAGGAAGTGCTTGTAACTTCAGTGGGTGTTCACTAATATGGAAGCAGGTTACCTAAGTATCCATCTTTCAGCATATTTTACAATATACATTTTGCCCATTTGAATGGTATTACAGATACGTTCAACGACACTTTTCTTATTAACACATTAACCCTCTTAAGTCAATAAACACCCTTATATATATAGCTGGTCCTTGAATAGCAGGTGTGTAACTGAATGATAACCCTTATATAATGAAACCCAAGAGGACTCTGCATCAATCTGTTTGAGTAATGACTCCCTAATATGGCCTAATATCAAGTCAATGAGACTTACTGGCGAATAGGTCTCAAGATGGTACAGCAGTACTGTCAAAGCCCCTTTCTCAATTTGCAATGGTCTCCTCCAAGCATTGTAAAAGAAAAATCAATTTGATGGAGAATATATTATCATGATAAACAGGCTAATACATGCTTATCAAACGACATCTGGTCCTCCACGAGTCAGTCTTATAACAATAGGGAGAGGACTGTCCATCAAATTGATTTGCAGCAAGTTCACCAGAGTGATACAAAATTTCCATTGTATATAAGTACTTTCTTTAGCACCACATAAAAGCCGTATGTCAAATTTGAGGTGCCATGCAGGAAATTTAATTAATATGAAAATGAAGAAATTATAAGTCCATTTTTCACCCAATAAGGTCATTTCCAAATCTAATGTGCAAAGTCAGACTCAATGTGAATCAGTAATTGTAGCATCAATGCAGATTTGCAACCCTGCTAAATTCTTATTGCAGGGAAGTTTGTTTAGCATTGAAAGAAGAAAATAAGAGACTGTAGAAAGCACTAAATAAGTGGAAAATGGGAACACAATAAAATACTTTCCTGAACACTACAAGCTTTAGGTTGCTACGAAACAAGAGAATCCACACACACTGCCTGATCTACTAAACAAATAACCCAGCATCTTGAGCAAGTCCTGTTTGCTGTCATTTACAAGACAAAATTGCTCCTGCAGATCTTTCTCAATGAATGTGAATGAATAAAACATCTACCAAATCCCTTTACCAGTGTCTAGAAAGAAACCGGACTGAAACATTTTTATTGTAAAAAATCTATTATTACAAAATAGACAACAGTTTTACATTACTTTTGTACAAGGAAAATCCTTTTCATTGTTATCGTATACAGATAATGTTACTGGTAATAAACTCAAAGATACTATAAAAGCAATGTTTAATTATTTATTTTCCTTGATTTTACTGTAATTTCACTGTGAAAATTATAGTGTTTCAATTCCCTGTGCATGATGCACAATGATTGTTTGATATGTGTAAGAGCTTGTTTATATCTCTCCTTGATAGGTCACAGTGAACTAAGTGAGATACATTTTCAAAAGGTCCCAGGGCATATTTTTTTTCAACAAAATTTTAAAAACGTTAATTTGTCTGCAGATCATTTGCAACGCAGTAAATATTTTCTGACACATAAAACAGAAAAATAAATAATGCGATTTTAAAAAATGTGTTTATCTCTATACTGTAAAGCCGTGTACGGGTACACTTTGTAAAAAACGAATGGCATCTACTAAAAGGAGTAAAGACATCAATAATGCTTTGACTTCATAACAAATCGCAGTGCTTGTTTTACCAGATTACCATAATCTTTAGGCCACATGTATATTATTTATCACCTTTCTAAATGGGATTTTAGGTTTACATTAGTAGCTAAATAAACAAAATAAGTTTAAAGTGCGTTTGGCAATGGATATATCACAACCATTTAAAGTGACAGTAAATACTTTGTAATTACAAGATATTTATGTTGCTATAGAATAACATAACAGCCAAGTCTTAACGTTTTTATTTTTCAATAGCCAAACTCCGTCCACCCTTTGCCTGATATGGAGAAGCCAATCTGGGCTTTAGTCCACAGACAACAAGGCAAGCTAATGTGATAAAGTTAGTATAAAATGAATTGTTTTGCAGTTGTTTTTTGATAAAACCAATATATATGTAGCAGAGTTAGCGTTGAAAAATCACCAGGTTGCATTCCAAAATCTCTGAATTAGAAATTAAGCAATTTTTATAGCTAAATTACATGAAAAGCAGGCAAAATAAGGAATGAAAATATATTAAAAAGTTGTTTCATTCAGTATAACTAAACATTCTATATAACAATCTTAAAGTTAATGTCAATTTAGATGAATCGGTGCCCAGTTTTTTAAAATCCTATTAAAAACAGGGGCACTTTAATTCATCAAAATTTACATTTCACTCATTTTCTTCAAATAGTTACCTTTTAATCCTGACAGCTGCTGCAGCGCTTCCTCCGCCCGTCGCAAGCCCTCTTCGCGGGTCTAAAATGACGAATCCGGCTTTCTCCAATCACGGCGTTGCCTCAGGCCCTGATTCCCCCAGGGGGGGGAAGCCTTGATTGGAGAAAGCCGGATTTTTCATTTCTGATGTATGAAGAGGCTTCCGAAAGCCGGGGGAATCGCTGGAGCGGCTGTGAAGATTAAAAGTCTAGTATTAGAAGAAAACAAGTGAAATGAAAATTTTTATGAATTAAAGTGCCCTTGTTTTTAATAGGATTATTAAAAACCGGGCACCGATTCATCTGAATTGACATTCACTTTAAGATGAATATATTGGTAAACACACCAAATGCATTCAACTGTACTTATGGGAATGGCATGACATTTCAATACATTTCCAGGCAACGCTTTACAGATTCTGAACACAGCTCTGTTCTACTTTCTTTTCACACATTGTATTGCTGTTCCCTATATACCTAATACATGCAGGGCTTGGGCTAGA
>NC_069503.1:640565362-640672862 GCF_027579735.1 Bombina bombina
ATATACAAAGTCCCACCTAACATTAAACCCCCCCACCCCCCAAAACAAAAAAACCTTACAATAAAAAAACTAAACTACCCATTGCCTTGAAAAGGGCATTTGTTTGGGCATTGCTCTTAAAAGGGCATTTAGCTCTTTTTCTGCCCATCCCTAATATAAATAAAACAAATCCCCCCCAAAAAACCTTTAAAAAATCCTAAGTCTAACCCCCAGGTTGGTACACATGGTTCCTTAAGTCCGGTGGAGAAGGTCCTGTTCCAGGCGGTGAAGTCTTCTTCTTCCAAGCGCAACCTCTTCTTCTTCCAGGAACATCATGCGTAGAGCGGTGCTGAAGATTGAAGACCGCGGAGCTGAAGACTGGTGACCCTGGAACTGAAGACCGGCGACCGCGGAGCCATGGAGCATGGAGGATCCTCCTCGTACGATCTCCGCTGCACACTGAATAGTGAATTCAAGGTATGCGATTAAAGATGGCGTCCCTTGAATTCCTATTGACTGATTTGATTCTTCCAATTCAAATCAGCCAATAGGATGAAAGCTACTCAAATCCTATTGGCTATTTAAATGATCCATTAGCATGAGAGCAAGTGAAATTCTATTGGCTGATTTGAATAGCCAATAAAATTTCACTTGCTCTCATCCTATTGACTAATTTAAAAGCCCTGCAAAAAGCCCTTTTAAGCGCTACTGGTAGTTTATTATTAGAGTAGGGGGTGTTTTTATTTTGGGCGGTCTTTTTTATTTTAATAGGGATTAGGTTTAATTTTGTTAAATTTGGATATTTGATTTTTTTATTTTCTGTAATGTTAGCTTTTTTATTTGTTTGTAAACTTACGGCTAGATTACAAGTTTTGCGGTAAGCTGAAAAAGCAGCGTTAACAGGTGCTAACACTGCTTTTTTACTACCGCTGGTATTACGAGTCTTGCAGGTTTAGGGGCACTGCACACTTTTTTGGCCTTACCGCAAAACGACACTTCGTAAAGTCTTTTTTTTTTATGGGACTTCCATAGAGCCGGTATTACGAGTCTATCCTGGGAGGCCAAAAAGTGAGCGGTACACCCTACCCTGTCAAGAGTCCTAACGCATTTAAAAGTCAGTAGTTAAGAGTTTTATGGTACAATGCCGCAAGCTAGCTACAAAATAACTAATAGTTGCATTGTATCTAGCTTAGGGTTTATTTTTATTTCACATGTAAATTTGTATTTATTTTAACTAGGTAGAATAGTTATTAAATAGTTATTAACTATTGAATAACTACCTAGCTAAAATAAATACACATTTACCTGTAAAATAAAACCTAACCTAAGTTACACTAACACCTACCACTACCCTACAATTAAATAAATTAACTAAATGAAAAACAATTAAATAAATTAAATTAAATTAGCTAAATCACAAAAAGATCTTTAAACTAATTACACCTAATCTAAGAACCCTATCAAAATAAAAAAGCCCCTCCAAAATAAAAAACCTCTAGCCTAAACTAAACTATCAATAGCCCTTAAAAGGGCCTTTTGCAGGGCATTGCCCCAAAGTAATCAGCTCTTTTACCTGTAAAAAAAAAATACAAACACGCCCCAACAGTAAAACCCACCACCCACACAACCAACCCCCCCAAATAAAATACTATCTAAAAAAACCTAAGCTCCCCATTGCCCTGAAAAGGGCATTTGGATGGGCATTGCCCTTTAAAGTGCAGTCAGCTCTATTGTGGCCCAAACCCTAATCTAAAACTAAAACCCACCCAATACACCCTTAAAAAAACCTAACACTAGCCACCTGAAGATTGACTGTTCTGAAGACCGGATATCTATCCTCAAGGAAGCAACAGAAGTCTTCATCTAACCGGGCCGAAGTCCTCAACGAAGCCAGGAGAAGTCTTCATCCAAGCCGGGCAAAGTGGTCCTCCAGACGGGCAGAAGTCTTCATCCAGACGGCATCTTCTATGTTCATCCATCTGACGCAGAGCGGCTCCATCTTCAAGACATCCGATGCGGAGCATCCTCTTCATCCGGAGTCTTCTTACTGAATGAACAGCCAATAGAATGCGAGCTCAATCCTATTGGTTGATTGGATCAGCCAATAGGATTGAACTTCAAAACTATTGGCTGATTGCATCAGCCAATAGGATTTTTTCTACCCTAATTCCGATTGGGTGATAGAATTCTATCAGCCAATCTGAATCTAAGGGACGCCATCTTGGATGATGTCACTTAAAGGAACCGTCATTCAGTAAGAATGAAGAGGATGCTCCCCGTCGGATGTCTTGAAGATGTTAGGTTTTTTTAAGGGTCTATTGGGTGGGTTTTATTTTTTAGATTAGGGTTTGGGCCACAAAAGAGCTAACTGCCCTTTTAAGGGCAATGCCCATCCAAATGCCCTTTTCAGGGCAATGGGGAGCTTAGTTTTTTTTAGATAGTATTTTATTTGGGGGGTTGGTTGTGTGGGTGGTGGGTTTTACTGTTGGGGGGTGTTTGTATTTTTTTTTTACAGGTAAAAGAGTTGATTACTTTGGGGGCAATGCCCCACAAAAGGCCCTTTTAAGGGCTATTGATAGTTTAGTTTAGGCTAGGTTTTTTTTTTTTATTTTGTGGGGGCTTTATTTATTTTGATAGGGCTCTTAGATTAGGTGTAATTAGTTTAAATATCTTGTAATTTGTTTTTATTTTCTGTAATTTAGGGTTTTTTGTGTGATTTAGCTAATTTAATTTAATATATTTAATTGTTTTTAATTTAGTTAATTTATTTAATTGTAGGGTAGTGTTAGGTGTTAGTGTAACTTAGGTTAGGTTTTATTTTACAGGTAAATTTGTATTTATTTTAGCTAGGTAGTTATTAAATAGTTAATAACTATTTAGTAACTATTCTACCTAGTTAAAATAAATACAAACTTGCCTGTGAAATAAAGATAAACCCTAACCTAGCTACAATGTAACTATCAGTTATATTGTAGCTAGTTTAGGGTTTATTTTATAGGTAAGTATTTAGTTTTAAATAGGAATGATTTAGTTAATGATTTTATTTAGATTTATTTAAATTATATTTAAGTTAGGGGGTGTTAGGGTTAGGGTTAGAGTTAGGTTTAGGGGTTAATAAATTTAGAATAGTGGCGGCGACGTTGGGGGTGGTAGATTAGGGGTTAATAAGTGTAGGTAGGTGGCGACGATGTTGGGGGCGGCAGATTAGGGGTTGATAAAAATAATGTAGGTGTCGGCAATGTTGGGGGCAGCAGATTAGGGATTAATAAGTATAATGTAGGTGGCGGCGATGTCCGGAGCGGCAGATTAGGGGTTAATAAGTATAATTCAGGTGCCGACAATGTTGGGGGCAGCAGATTAGGGGTTAATAAGTGTAAGTTTAGGGGTGTTTAGACTCGGGGTTCATGTTAGGGTGTTAGGTGTAAACATACATTTTATTTCCCCATAGGAATCAATGGGCTGCGTTACTGAGTTATACGCTGCTTTTTTGCAGGTGTTAGACTTATTCTCAGCCGGCTCTCCCCGTTGATCCCTATGGGGAAATCATGCATGAGCATGTTACACCAGCTCACCGCTCACTTAAGCAGCGCTGGTATTGAAGTGAAGTGTGGAGCAAAATTTTACTCTATGCTCACTTTTTGTCTTTTAACACCGGGTTTGTAAAAACCCATAATACCAGCGTTGTATGTAAGTCAGCGGTGAGCAAAAACTGCTCGTTAGCACCACACCCCTGTTACTTCAAAACTCTTAATCTACCTGTTAGGTTTTTTTTATTTTTTGTAACTTTAGAATGAATTAGTTTAGGTAATTTGGGTTTATTTAATGGGGTGTTAGGTTAGGGGTTGTTAGGTTAGTGTACTGTACTTAGTTATTTAAATAGTTATTTGCGTTGTGGGTTTTGGAGGTTTAAAGGGTTAATAAGTTAAATAGGTTTATTGCGATATAGGGGTTTTGCGGTTTAGGGGTTAATAGGGTAAATAGGTTTACTGCGATGTGGGGTTTTGTGGTTTAGGGGTTAATAAGTTATAGGTTTATTACAATGTAGGGGCTTTGCGGTTTAGGGGTTAATAGGGTAAATAGGTTTATTGCGATGTGGGGGTTTTGTGGTTTAGGGGTTAATAGGTTAAATAGGTTTATTGCGATGTGGGGGTTTTGTAGGTTAAGGGGTTAATAAGTTAAATAGGTTTATTACAATGTAGGGGCTTTGCGGTTTAGGGGTTAATAGGGTAAATAGGTGTATTGCGATGTGGGTGGTTGATGGTTAAGTGGTTATTAGATTTAGTTTTAATTGTGATTTTCTTAAATATTTATATAAAAGAACAGTTACAAAATAAGTTGTTTCTACATCTGTAACTTAAAAAATAATTAGACTTCCCTCTGGGCAGGCTTATCGACTAGTAATGTGAAATATTTATATAATCATGTGGGGTTAGTTTAATTGAGACTATGCAATTGTGTTTGCGTGAGAGTAGAATGTTTTTTTTCAACTTTTTTTTCTCCATTGACATCTATGGGGAAATACATGAACGTGCACACAATATTCTAACGTCAGTTTTTTGTGCTAGTCGGGTTACCGCTAGAACGAAAACAGTTAACTTTCAACTCATAATAAGAGCACCAACCTGACGAGCGCAAAAATCTTAATTCTAGCACAATTAATGCTCAAGCGGGAGTGTTCATTTTTTATTCACTCGTTATCTAGCCCAATATGGGGGAGGGGGCTTTATAGCCAAAACATAATACAGAAAGAGGCAACCTCTGCATAGGAAAGAAGCTGCCAGATAGTAGCATTAACTAAAGTTGGATAAGATTAAAGTGGAGGCACTACATATTAGTAACAAAGGGTAACCAAGCAATTCACTACTACTACAAATAAGCATGGCCGAATTGAAACCAACATAGACATAGCCAATATCCCAGACCAAAATCAAGCACATATAACTTATCTTGCAGATAATATAAACTGTTCTTTACTGGCTAAGAACAATAATTAACCTGAGTAAAGAACATAAACAGAAATAGATCCTGACAATTTCTCAGCGCAGTCCTTTTTTTTGATAGATTGTGGAACAGCTAATGTCCTTGTAGCTTTACATATGCCGCTAACAGAATTTTTTTTCCTGATAAATACCTTATTAAAAAATAGAGAAATGACACAAATTAAAATATATTTAAAGCATAGTTAAAGTTCCCAAACTTCAGATTTATATATCATCATCAAGGGATTATGCAAAATACAAGTAAATCTATGAATGGGGTATGAGAAATATAGCCTGTTATAGTAGCCAGGGG
Organism: Bombina bombina; assembly: GCF_027579735.1. NCBI lineage: Eukaryota > Metazoa > Chordata > Amphibia > Anura > Bombinatoridae > Bombina > Bombina bombina. The sequence continues at coordinate 640,570,634 of NC_069503.1, forward strand.
ATCCATATCCCACTCCCAGATTAGTGAAACCGAGCTGAAAAAGTCCATTTAACAAGCTATACTATATGAAAAATAACAACAGTATTGAAATATCTGTTAACAAAATCAACAATATCATGAGCATGTATTGCTGTATTATACTGCTACTTCTAAACCATAAAACAAAACACAAGAGTAACACTGTCTTGGGATGCTTATATAATGGTATTTGCTACTTTAAAGAGCTCAGGAGTGTAAGCCAGTTACAAAATAAGCAGAGGGAACAATAAACATATCATAGCAAGCAGACAACCAACTTTGTGTCACGAAGAAGATAGATACAACTAATGAGGCATATTATATGAATGGTTAGCAGTCTAACAATGAAATGTTGCGATAATTTCTGGAGAGAGGGAGGTTAAAGGGACATGAAACCCCAAACTTTTCTTTCATGATTCAGATAGAGCATACCATTTTAAACAACTTCCTAATTTACTTCTATTTTTTTATTTGTTTTATTCTCTTGGTATAATTTGTTGAAGGAGCAGCAATGCACTACTGGTTTCTAACTAAACACATTGGTGAGCCAATGACAATCGGTATATATATGTAGCCACCAATCAGCAGCTAGAACCTAGATTCGCTGCTGCTCCTGAGCTTTCATAGATAAACCTTTTAGCAAAGAATAACAAGAGAATGAAGCAAATTAAATAATAGAAGTAAATTGGAAAGTTGTTTAAAATCATATTGTCTATCTGAATCTTGAAAGAAAATTTTTGGATTTCATATCCCTTTAAACTAGATCCCTAATCACAGCAGTGCCTGTCTTAAAATTAAGCTGGGGAAAGTTTATTTGATTGTAACAGTTAATTTTAATGTAGTTATGTTGTGTTTGGTGCACATTTGTTTTTAAAGGCTAAGCCTTTTCAGAAGGTCTTCAGTTGAGATAACACAACGCACTGTGAGGCATATTTATCAAACTCCGGATGGAGCTTGATGCCCCGTGTTTCTGGCGAGCCCGCAGGCTCGCCAGAAACAGCAGTTATGAAGCAGCGGTCACAAAGACAGCTGCTCCATAACCTGTCTGCCTGCTCTGAGCAGGCGGACAGACATCGGCGGAAATCAACCCGTTCGAGTACGATCGGGTTGATTGACACTCCCTGCTGGTGGCTCTTGTGAGCTTCTGGTGCAATGCTGAATACGGCGAACGTATTGCTCGCCGTATTCAGCGAGGTCTGTCTGACCTGATCCGCACTGTCGGATCAGGTCCGACAGACCTTAATTAATTGAGGCCTGTAAATTTTGCCTGTAAAATTGCATTAGAGTGAATGCCTTTACTTTCAACTTTTAGTACACGCAAGTTAACAATAGCGTGCAACTTGTGATCTAGCCTTATGATAGCACACTACACCTATGTTATCACTACTAGAAAATCTTGCCTGAGAGGCGAGGATTTGAATATCAGGCTCCAAAAGAGATAGGAACTGCCTCCCATAAAAAGTAATGGAGCTATCTGAGGGCCTGATATTAATAAGCTTGCCACTCAGATGAGATGATCTAAGACATCTTGTCACTATGGAGATGTCCCTAAGAGAATGTTAGAAACACAAATTTTTATTTGATGTGAAGAAGAAACACCTACATAACAAAATAAGGTCTAAAAATTCTTTTTGCAAGATTTCTCTCCATGCCAGCGAGGTTTTGAATATCAGGCCCTGAGATACTTTTAACCAAACTTCACTTGCAGTATTGTGCTGTTTACATACAATTAATACGCTTAGTTATAGACTGACCAGTTAAAGTAAGGCTTCCCTATATTTTAACCTCCAAAATGGCCCCTACTTTACACTGCAGCAGCAGGCAGATGGTTTCTGAAGAGTAAATACAGAGGCTCGTTTGGGGGACAAATTATTGGGAAGCATTACTTTTAACTAGTTAAGTTCTAAGCTTATATTTGTGCATATTCTGCACAAAATTGTAAAAAAAAATCAAATTTGCTGCCCCTTTAAATGTAGTGAAACTTATATGGCAACATTTTATATAGTCAACGAGTAAATGCAAAAAACATTTGTGTAGTGCTATATTGTACTGGGCATTTTTCTCCTTTACATCAGGAAATGCCCCTCAGGCCCAAAAATCTAACATTCGCTAGATGAGACATGAAAATCCATGCTGATCATCAGAGGGTCCCTCTAATAGCCCAATTCTGTAAAGGTTTCTGGGCTGGTGAGATTATTGAAAAATGCTCACCAGTATTTCTATTTCCCTGGGGGAATTCTATAAAGCCACTATTCATACTGTATTTTCGCATGAGAAGGAGATGCATACATTACAAAAGCGCACAATGAAAATCGTAATTTAAAAATCATACAAAAAATAATAATTTATATCACACAAAAATACACAGGAAAAAAATGGTATTGTTAAGGTGCATCAAAAATCACAACAAAATTGTTCGTCAAAAATTTAACATGGGCGTTTATCTCTCAAATCCCAGTGTAATTCTGTAAACGTTTCCACCTACAGATCTCACAGTTTTTTTCTCACATCTTAAAAGCTGGTGATCTTTTATCAAAATACTCAAAGAACAAATTACTCTGTATGGAAAACCTATGCATAAGAAACAGCAAATTTAGGGCCAGATAACAAGAGGAGCGCTAAATTTATGAGCGCCCGTAAACGGTAAATGTCCCCTCTTTGCGGGCGCTTGATAAATAACCAGCTATTACTAGTGACTGGTTATTGCTACCTTGAGCTCGTGGTAGCAATTTGTGTTCAGAAACTTAACCAGAGTAACATTTCTTTTAATAAAAAACAACAGCACTAGGCAGTTTTGGTGCTTTAAAGCTGGCGGGTGTGGGTTGTTGGAAAAGTGTCTTTACATTTTGTGCCTTTACATTGTGTTTTCCCAGTAAACATATATGTATATGCTTATATACATGTATATTTATGTGTTAATATGTGTATGTACACTTATGAACACATAAATATATATATATATATATATATATATATATATAATCATACACATACAGGTGAAACTGAAAAATTAGAATATAATGCAAAAGTTCATTTATTTCACTAATGCAACTTAAAAGGTGAAACTAATATATGAGATAGACTCATTACATGCAAAGCAAGATAGTTCAAGCTGTGATTTGTCATAATTTTGATGATTATGGCTTACAGCTCATGAAAACCCCAAATCCACAATCTCAGAAAATTAGAATATTACATGCAATCAATAAAACAAGGATTGTACATAGAACAATATCGGACCTCTGAAAAGTATAAGCATGCATACTGTATGTACTCAGTACTTGGTTTGGGCCCCTTTTGCAGCAATTACTGCCTCAATGCGGCGTGGCATGGAAGCTATAAGCCTGTGGCATTGCCTAGGTGTTATGGAAGACCAGGATGTGTCAATAGCGGCCTTCAGCTCTTCTGCATTGTTCGGTCTCATGTCTCTCATCTTTCTCTTGGCAATGCCCCATAGATTCTCTATGGGGTTCAGGTCAGACGAGTGTGCTGGCCAATCAAGCACAGTAATCCCACGGTCATTGAACCAGGTTTTGGTGCTTTTGGCAGTGTGGGCACTGGGCAGGTGCCAAGTCCTGCTGGAAAATGAAGTCAGCATCCCCATAGAGCTCGTCTGCGGAAGGAAGCATGAAGTGCTCCAAAATCTCCTGGTAGACGGCTGCGTTGACCCTGGACTTAATGAAGCACAGTGGACAAACACCAGCAGATGACATGGCTCCCCAAATCAACACATACTGTGGAAACTTCACACTGGACTTCAAGCATTTTGCATTGTGTGCCTCTCCATTCTTCCTCCATACTCTGGGTCCTTGGTTTCCAAATGAGATGCAAAATGTGCTCTCATCAGAAAAGAGGACTTTGGACCACTGAGCAACAGACCAGGTCTGTTTTTCTTTAGTGCAGGTAAGACGCTTCTGTCGTTGCTTGTTGTGACAAGAGGAATACGACATTTGAAGCCCATGTCCAGGATCCGTCTGTGTGTGGTGGCTCTTTATGCACTGACTCCAGTCTCAGTCCACTCTTTGTGAAAGCCCCCAACACTTTTGAATGGTCTTTTCCTGACAATCCTCTCCAGGCTGTGGTCATCCCTGCTGCTTGTCAACACTTTTCCCTTCCACATAACTTTCTATTAATGTACTTTGATACAGCAATTTGGGATCATCCACTTTCTTTTGCAATTACCTTTTGATGGTTTTCTGAACAACTGTCAGGTCAGCAGTCTTTTCCATGATTGTGATTCCTACTGAACCAGACTGAGACTGAACCAGACGGCCTTTGTTGCCTTATTTCATTCTTAATAATGCGCCACACATTCTCAATTGGAGACAGGTCAGAACTGCAGGCAGGCCATGCTAGCACCCGCACTCTCTGCTTATGCAACCATGCGCTTGTAATCCGGGCAGAATGTGATTTGACATTGTCCTGCTGGAAAAGATGACATCTGGATGGCAGCATATGTTGCTCTCGAAATGTATAAAATATCTTTCTGCATTAATGTTTCCCCTACAGATGTGCAAGTTACCCATGTCATGGCCACTGACAACCCCCCATACCATGACAGATGCTGATAACAACTTGGATAGTCCTTTTCCTCTTTGGCCCGGTCAAACAACGGCTGCTTTTTCCAAAACCTATTTGTAATGTTGACTCGTCCGACCACAAAACACGATTCCACTGTGCTGCTGTCCATTTTAGAAGAGACCAAACCCAGAGAAGTTGGCGGTGCTTCTGGACAGTGTTGATGTATTGCTTCTGATTTGCATAGTAAAGCCTTAAAGGGACATTAAACCCAAGCATTTCTTTCATGGTTTAGAAATAACATGCAATTTTAAACAACTTTCTAATTTACTTCTATTATCTAATTTGCTTCATTCTGTTGATATTTGTTGAAAAACTTATCTAGATAGGCTCAGTAGCTGCTAATTGGTCACTGCACATAGATGGATTTGCTCAACAAAATGCATTTCTATTTATTCAGCAAAGGGTATCTAAAGGATGAAGCAAATTAGATAATAGAAGTAAATTTGAATGTTGTTTACAATTGTATTCTCTATCTGAATCATGAATTTTTTGGGGGGGTTTAATGTCCCTTTAACCCTTTAACTTGCATCTGTGGATGCAGCGGTGAATGGTGTTGACTGACAAAGCTTTACCAAAGTATTCCAGAGCCCATGTCAGGATATCCATTACAGACTCATTACGGTTTTTGAGACAGTGACATCTGAGGGATTGCAGATAATACGCATTCAGAAGTTGTTTCCTGCCTTGTCCTTAACTCACAGAGATTTGACCGGATTCCTTGAATCTTTTAATTATATTGTGCACTGTAGAAGGTGAAATGCCCAAAATCCTACCAATTTGTCTTTTGGAAATGTTGTTATCAAAGTGTTGGATTATTCGCTGATAAATCCATTGGCAGACTGGTGAGCCTCAACCCATCCTTGTTCTTGAAGGACTAGGCCTTTTTGGAGACTCCTTTTATACTATGATTATATGATTGCCTCACCTGTTTCACATCACTTTCTTATTTTAACTTGTCACATCACTATTAGTCCTAAATTACCTCTGTACCAACTTTTTTGGAACGTGTTGCAGTCATCAGATTTGAAATTAATGTATATTTTCAAAAATACATTAAATTCACAAAGTAAAACATCAAATAATGTGTTAATAATGTGTTTTCAACATAGTACAGGGTGAATTGGATTGTCAAATTACTCTTTTTGTTTGTTTTTGTGCATTTTCCGAACTGTCCCAACTTTTTCGTAATTTGGGGTTGTACTTGACTGCAAAAGATCCCAATGTACTTCTTTATATGTCTATATATGTATACATATGTATTTATGTGTTTATATGTGCATATATGTCGGTAAATACATATATACACGTATAAATACATAAAAACATATATATATATATATATATATATATATATATATATATATATATATATATATATATAGCTCTGGGGTTGCACTAACCTGACGTGCATTAACTTCAATTGCGCTCAATCGCAATCAAGTTGTAATATGAGTGGGAAACCCAACACGTACAAACAGCCACAATAGACCCCTTTTCGCTAGCGCAGAACTATTAGAGCACCACTTGTAATCTAGCCCATTGTGTTTTTTAAACTTGTCAGTTGCATACTTGTCTTTTTTTTTGTTTGTTTGTTTTCTAGCTTGCTTTCTTTATCATAAAAACATACCTGTGATGTTTACAGTTTTAACCTAGTTCTGGAATGTTCTTACATCAGATCCTTTTCCATTTATCGCAACTCTTATCATATACTTCTGTTTACTATGTAAAATAAATAATAAATAATAAAGCTGGAGTTGATATTAAAGGATGTCAGTAACTAATCTTTATTTTTTCAGTAAGGTATTTGGATTGATCCCTTTGTACAGCGCCATAAATATAAATAATAATTTACATGTGTAAACAATCTAAATGTTATTTGTATATGGACATGCTGGGTATACTGAGCACGTTTGTGCAGTTTTCATTTTTAATTTTAACATTTTAAAAGTATTTTTTAAAATGTTTTCATTGACTGAGATAACACAGTGCAGGATATTATTATCTATAATAAAATAGCATCCAGAACTGATATTGCCGTCTATAACAAAATTATCGCCTTATGTAAAAAGTGAAATTGCTAAGTTTCAAGGTTTAAAATATCGACAAAAGTTCTAAATCTCACTGTACAGAATTAATTTTGTTTTTGCTGAATATTATTTCTGTTAGTATTCTATTATCATGACAACGCAATTTGTGATATAAATCTTGTTCAAAAGATGAATATAAAAATAAAAAGTAACATTTTATCAACAAGATCGCTAAACACTCTTTCTAGATGTTGCAGTTATAACTTCTGTTATTTTAGCGCGTTTCCTACGGATCTTGTTTATAGTACGCAATATCACGTAAATATCTATTAAATGCATATTTTAATTTCTGTGCTGTCCAATACAAACCAATTATACAATAGCAATGGATAAACATAAACACGTCGGAAAGGCCTGTTTTGCTCTTATTACCTGCCCATTTCTTGCGTGAATTGGTAAAATCTAATACAAAGTATGTTAACCGTGTGTAAAATATATTATATTTTCACAGTTTTACGACTACAAAATACTGGCTGGTGGCTACTGTGTAATCGCAGCCATAGTTATATTCAAGCTATAGTGCAGTAGTAAAATTATCTAACACATTATAGCATTTTCTTTTTGGATTTTTATGTCTATTAAAAGGCTGTGAGATAAAGCAAATACAAGTTTTTAGAAGACAACGGCCTAGATTACGAGTTTTGCGTTAGCCTTAAAAAGCAGCGTTGGCCGGTCCTAACGCTGCTTTTTAACGCCCGCTGGTATTACGAGTCTAGCAGGTACAGGTGTACCGCTCACTTTTTTGGCCAGACTAGTAAATACCGCAAATCCACTTATGTCAATTGCGTATCCTATATTTTCAACGGGACTTGCATAGCGCCGGTATTACGAGTCTGCCAAAATGTGAGCGGTAGACCCTCTCCTGTCAAGCCTGGTACCGCATTTTAAAGTCAGTAGTTAAGAGTTTTACACTACAATGACGTAGCATAAAACTCTTAACTAAAGTGCTAAAAAGTACACTAACACCCATAAACTACCTATTAACACCTAAACCGAGGCCCCCCCCCACATCGCAAACACTAAAATACATTTTTTAACCCCTAATCTGCCGAACCGGACATCGCCGCAACTATAATAAATATATTAACCACTTAACCGCCACACTCCCGCATCGTAAACATTAGTTAAATATTATTAACCCCTAATCTGCCGTCCCTTACATCGCTGACACCTACCTACATGTATTAACCCCTAATCTGCCGCCCCCAAAGTCGCCGCCACTATATTAAAGTTATTAACCCCTAACTCTAAGTCTAGCCCTAACACCCCCTAACTTAAATATAATTTAAATAAATATAAATAAAATTACTATAATTAACTAAATTATTCCTATTTAAAACTAAATAATTACCTATAAAATAAACCCTAAGCTAGCTACAATATAACTAATAGTTACATTGTAGCTATCTTAGGGCTTATTTTTATTTTACAGGCAACTTTGTATTTATTTTAACTAGGTAGAATAGTTATTAAATAGTTATTAACTATGTAATAACTACCTAGTTAAACTAAAGACAAATTTACCTGTAAAATAAAACCTAACCTAAGTTACACTAACACCTAACACTACACTACAATTAAATTAATTACCTAAATGAAATACAATTAATTACAATTAAATAAAATTAAGTACAAAAACAAACACTAAATTACAGAAAATAATAAAGAAATTACAAGAATTTTAAATCTAATTATACCTCATCTAATCCCCCTAACAAAATAAAAAAGCCCCCCCAAAATAAAAAAGGCCCTACCCTACACTAAATTACAAATAGCCTTTAAAAGGGCCTTTTGCGGGGCATTCCCCCAAAGTAATCAGCTCTTTTACCTGAAAAAATTACAATTCCCCCCCAACATTAAAACCCACCACCCACACAACCAGCCCTACTCTAAAACCCACCCAATACCCCCTTAAAAAAACCTAACACTAACCCCCTGAAGATCACCTTACCGGGAGACGTCTTCACCCAACCGGGCCGAAGTCCTCAACAAAGCCGTGAGAAGTCTTTATCCAAGCCGGGCGAAGTGGTCCTCCAGACGGGCAGAAGTCTTCATCCAGACGGCATCTTCTATCTTCATCCATCCGGCGCAGAGCGGGTCCATCTTCAAGACATCCGATGCGGAGCATCCTCTTCAAATGACGTCTAAACACAGAATGAAGGTTCCTTTAAATGATGTCATCCAAGATGGCGTCCCTTCAATTCCGATTGGCTGATAGAATTCTATCAGCCAATCTGAATTAAGGTATTAAAAATCCTATTGGCTGATGCAAACAGCCAATAGGATTGAACTGGCATTCTATTTGCTGATTGGAACAGCCAATAGAGTGCCAGCTCAATCCTATTGGCTGATTGTCGGCGATATCGGGGGCGGCAGATTAGGGGTTAATAAGTGTAATATTAGGGGTGTTTAGACTTGGGGTTCATGTTAGGGTGTTAGGTGTAGACATAACTTTTGTTTCCCCATAGGAATCAATGGGGCTGCTTTTGGAGCTTTACGCTGCTTTTTTGCAGGTGTTAGTTTTTTTTCAGCCTCCCCCTTTGATTCCTATGGGGAAATCGTGCACGAGCACGTTTAGCCAGCTCATCGCTTACGTAAGCAGCGCTGGTATTGAGGTGAGATGTGAAGCAAAATTTTGCTCTACGCTCACTTTTTTGCGGTTAACGCCGGGTTTGTAAAAACCCATAATACCAGCGCTGTCTGTAAGTGAGCGGTGAACATAAACTGCTCGTTAGCACCGCACAGCCTCTAATGCAAAACTCGTAATCTAGGCATAAAGTTCTTCTTTATGCGGATCATTGTGGCAATATTGTGTTGTACTGGATGAGAAACCTATTTTTACCTACTATCTAATTTCTTGAAAAATAAAGGCAAGAAACAGAGTGGGAACAATTAAACATCTTGCGAAACAAGCTGCAGGTGCAGAATGTGTAATCAATGTGAAAGGAAAGCAACCAGCAGCTATGCACCTTAACAATAAGCTTACTGTTCAGGAAGTTCAAATATCAAAGAAGGAAAATGATTTTTATGTGCTAGGATTTTAACATTTTCATTCATGTTAATACAAGTTAGTGTATTATTTAGAGCCAGGTTAGGCTAGAAGCAAAACTATTGCTATTTCAGCAGTGCTAGAAGCAGAAATAGAAACCATAATATGCTCTAAAATAAGTTATCTGGCAGAGATGTCTATGGATAATTAGTAAGTTAAACCTTTTACTAACTGAGTCTGTCATATAACAGATCAATGTGCCGTGCAATGATAAATTACAATAGATATAAAAATTCTGCTTTCCTGCATATATGGTTAAATAGTAAAGAAAACAAATGGCAGGTCGGGTGACTTGTGTTTTCTGTTCATGCATATGTAAAAAAAAAAATACAAGGAATTTCATAGGGCGAGATTACATATGCAGCGTTGCCCGCAAATGCCGGCGTGGGCTATTTTTAGTCAGATATTGCTATCACATATACGGCGGCGCATATAAGTGCGGCACAAATATTTCACCCATCACCCGCTATTTTTACATAAAACTGTCATAAGTCTGTATCACATATTCAGTGCAATGACTTACGCGGTGAAAAGGGCGAAATTTTACTCCATTTTCACTTTGCCACACATAGGCAGACGCAGCAAGCCTTGCACTGAATATGTGTGCACCGTAACTCCCTGGAAGTCTTAACAAACACCTAATGCATGCACAATACGAACCTCTCAACCGCCATCCCCCCACCGCAATAACTAAATAAAAGTATTAACCCCTAATTCGCCATTCACTCACATCGCAATCTAACTAATAAAGTGATTAACCCCTACTCCGCCAATCACCCACATCCCAATCTAACTAATAAACGGTGAGATTACGAGTTTTGCGGTAACAGGGGTGCGTTGCTAACGCACAGTTTTCCCTCACCGCTGCAAAAAGGTGAGCGTAGAGCAGAATTTAGCTCCACATCTCACCTCAATAACAGCGTTTCCCCATAGGAAACAATGGGGCTGAGCTGGCTGAAAAAACCTTACACCTGTAAAAAAGCAGCGTTCAGCTCCTAACGCAGCCCCATTGTTTCCTATGGGGAAATACATTTTATGTCTGCACCTAACACCCTAATATGAACCCTGAGTCTAAACACCCCTAATCTTATACTTATTAACCCCTAATCTGCCACCCCCGACATCGCCGACACCTACATTATATTATTAACCCCTAATCCGCCGCTCCGGACACCGCCACCACCTACATTATACTTATTAACCCCTAATCTACTGCCCCCAACATCGCCGACACCTACATTATAGGTATTAACCCCTAATCTGCCCCCTCCCAACGTCGCCGCAACTATATTAAATTGTTAACCCCTAATCTGCCGCCACCAACGTCGCCGCCACTATAATAAATGTATTAACCCCTAAACCTAAGTCTAACCCTAACACCCCTCTAACTTAAATATAATTTAAATAAATCTAAATAAATTTACTACAATTAAATAAATTATTCCTATTTAAAACTAAATACTTACCTCTAAAATAAACCCTAAGATAGCTACAATTCAACTAATAGTTACATTTATTTTACAGGTAACTTTGTATTTATTTTAACTAGGTAGAATAGTTATTAAATAGTTATTAACTATTTAATAACTACCTAGCTAAAATAAGTACAAAAGTACCTGTAAAATAAACCCTAACCCAAGTTAAAATTACACCTAACATTACACTATAATTAAACTAATTACCTAAACTACCTACAATTAATTACAATTAAATAAAATAAAATAAATTACGAAAAAAACAAACACTAAATTACAGGAAAAAAAAAATTAAAAGAATTTTAAACTAATTACACTTAATCTAATCCCTCTAATAAAATAAAAAAGCCCCCCAAAATAATAAAATTCCCTACCCTATACTAAATTACAAATAGCCCTTAAAAGGGCCTTTTGTGGGGCATTGCCCCAAAGTAATCAGCTCTTTCACCTGTAAAAAAAATACAATACCCCCCCAACATTAAAACCCACCACCCACACACCCAACCCTACTCTAAAACCCACCCAATCCCCCCTTAAAAAAACCTAACACTACCCCCTTGAAGATCACCCTACCTTGAGCCGTCTTCACCCAGCTGGGCACAAGTGGTCCTCCAGAGGGTCTGATGTCTTCATCCTATCCGGCCAGAAAAGGACATCCAGACCGGCAGAAGGCTTCATTCAGGCGGCATCTTCTATCTTCATCCTTCCGGAGTGGAGCGGGTCCATCTTCAAGACATCCGAAGCGGAGCATCCCCTTCATCCGACGGCCGATGACTGAATGACTGGTCCTTTAAGTAATGTCATTCAAGATGGCATCCCTTGAATTCCGATTGGCTGATAAAATCCTATCAGCCAATCGGAATTAAGGTAGGAAAATTCCTATTGGCTGATGCAATCAGCCAATAGGATTGAAGTTCAATCCGATTGGCTGATCCAATCAGCCAATAGGATTGAGCTTGCATTCTATTGGCTGTTCCAATCAGCCAATAGAATGCAAGGTCAATCCTATTGGCTGATTGCATCAGCCAATAGGATTTTTCCTACCTTAATTCCGATTGGCTGATAGGATTCTATCAGCCAATCGGAATTCAAGGGACGCCATCTTGGATGACGTCACTTAAAGGACCAGTCATTCAGTCGTCGGCCGTCGGATGAAGAGGATGCTCTGTGTTAGATGTCTTGAAGATGGACCCGCTCCGCTCCGGAAGGATGAAGATAGAAGATGCCGCCTGGATGAAGCCTTCTGCCGGTCTGGATGTCCTCTTCTGGCCGGATAGGATGAAGACTTCGGACCCTCTGGAGGACCACTTGTGCCCGACTGGGAGAAGACGGCTCAAGGTAGGGTGATCTTCAAGGGGGTAGTGTTAGTTTTTTTTAAGGGGGGATTGGGTGGGTTTTAGAGTAGGGTTGGGTGTGTGGGTGGTGGGTTTTAATGTTGGGGGGTATTGTATTTTTTTTTACAGGTGAAAGAGCTGATTACTTTGGGACAATGCCCCGCAAAAGGCCCTTTTAAGGGCTTTTTGTCATTTAGTATAGGGTAGGGAATTTTATTATTTTGTGGGGCTTTTTTATTTTATTAGGGGGATTAGATTAGGTGTCATTAGTTTAAAATTCTTGCAATTGTTTTTTTTCTGTAATTTAGCGTTTTTTTTCCCGTTATTTAGTTTATTTAATTTAATTGTAATTAATTGTAGGTAGTTTAGGTAATTAGTTTAATTATAGTGTAGTGTTAGGTGTAATTGTAACTTAGGTTGGGTTTATTTTACATGTACTTTTGTACTTATTTTAGCTAGGTAGTTATTAAATAGTTAATGACTATTTAATAACTATTCTACCTAGTTAAAATAAATACAAAGTTGCCTGTAAAATAAATATAAATCCTAAGCTAGCTACAATTTAACTATTAGTTATATTGTAGCTAGCTTAGGGTTTCTTTTATCGGTATGTATTTAGTTTTAAATAGGATTAATTTATTTAATTATGGTAAATTTATTTATTTTAATTTAAATTAAATTTAAGTTAGGGGGGTTAGGGTTAGACTTAGGTTTAGGGGTTAATAAATTTAATATAGTAGCGGCGATGTTGGGGTCGGAAGATTAGGGGTTAATAAATGTAGGTAGGTGTCGGTGATGTTAGGGACAGCAGATTAGGGGTTAATAAAATGTAACTAGTGTTTGCGATGCGGGAGTGCAGCGGTTTAGGGGTTAATACATTTATTAAAGTGGCGGCGGTGTCCGGTCGGCAGATTAGGGGTTAAACATGTTTATGGGTGTTAATGTACTTTTAGCACTTTAGTTAAGAGCTTTATGTTCCGGTGTTAGCCCATAAAACTCTTAACTACTGACTTTTATATGCGGTAGGAGTCTTGCCAGGAGAGGGTCTATCGCTCACTTTTTTAGGTGATCGTAATACCGGTGTTAGGCAAATCCCATTAAAAAGATAGGATATGCAATTGACGTAAGGGGATTTGCGGTAAGCTAAAATCGCGGAAAAAAAGTGAGCGGTAGACCCTTTCCTGTCTGACTCGTAATACCAGCGGGCGTTAAAAAGCAGCGTTAGGACCCCTTAATGCTGCTTTTTAAGGCTAACGCAAGACTTGTAATCTAGCCGAAAGGGATTAACCCCTAATCCGCCATTCACCCACATTGCAATCTAACTAATAAAGTGACTAATTTCTAATCCACCATTCACCCACAAAGCAAATAAGATAATTAAAATATTAACCCCTAAACCGTCAAACCCCCACAACGCAAAGTATCAGTCTAATCACTAAGCCCCCTAACCTAACACCTGTAACTTAACCCCAAATAAACTACCATTACCAAAAATAAAAAAGATGAATAAAAAAAATACCAAAATAAAAAAATCCTAACTTCCTATTAAAATAAAATAAAAACTAACATTACAGTAAAAATAAAAAAAGAAACCTAAGATTACATAAAAAAAAAGAAAATCTAATATTACCAAAATAAAAAAATCTATACAAAAAATAATAAACTAAATTATCCAAAATAAAAAAATTAAAACTAATCTAATACCCCTATATAAAGCCACTCCAAAATCTAACACTAAACTACCAATAGCCCTTAAAAGGGCCTTTTGTAGGCCATTGCCCTGAAGCGATCAGCTCTTTTACTTTTAACAATTACAAATGACCCCCTAAAAGTAAAACCCCCATCCACTCAACCCCTCAAAAAAAAAAAAAAAACTAACACTAAAATACTTAAGTTAGCCGTTTCCCCTAAAGGGGCATTTGTATTGGCATTGCCTTTAAAATAGCAATCAGCTCTTTTGCTGCCCATTAAAATAAAAAAGCCCTAATTAAAAAAAAAAAAAAAAACACCCAAAAGAAAAAAATCAAAATAACTCTAGCCCCGAAATAGGTACTAACCTTTCCTGAAGTCCGGCGGTGAAGGTCTTCTTCCAGGCGGCTCCATCTTCATCCAGCGCGGGGTCATTTTCTTTATTCAATCTTGGATCTCTGCCTCACACTGAAGATTGAATGCAAGGTACCATTTTATAATAGGGTATCTTGCATTCCTATTGGAATCTTGAAATCTTGAAATCAGCCAACAGGTTAAGAGCTGCTTAAATCCTATTGGCTGTGCAATAGGAACATGAACAATAGGTGAATCTGACGGTGCCACATATGTGATTGACCCGATATGCAAGGTGAACTTACAGGCGACGCGGGTTTCAGCAGTTGCACTGAAACCTACGCCGCATATTTAATCTTGCCCTTAATGTTTTTGTGCTGAATAGAATAACATTTTTATGTGTCACTTGTGCCAATCAGCCAGTGTCAAATATATAGGGCTATATTACAAATGTAGCAATAATTTATCGCACGCCCGCAAACGGTAAAAGTGGCTAGTTATTGCTACCACAAGCTTGCGCTAGCAATTAGCGCTTATAAAATTAATCAGAGATCAGATCTCTGATAATTTTATAAATATACCCCAAATGACCCCAAAATACAGTATAATTTATTTTATTAAAAAATAAAACTTGTACCATTTTTTTCATATATTTTTAGTATTTTATACACTCGTACATAAACAAAAACAAAAAGAAACTGTGCATAATAAGCAAGAAGCAATTGTATACTTATACACACTTATCCATATCAGGTAAGCTAACCTTATCATAGCATTTTTAGTCCCTCATTGCTTTTAATAATCAACATGCTATATTACAAGCCGAGCCTAAAAAATAAATAAAATATTAAACAATAAAATAATAAACCAGCAACATACCTAACGCAAGGGGGGGGATGTGTAGGGAACGGGATCGAATACTCCTTTATCCCTTTTATATAAGTACTAGTACTAAAGCCCGTGTACACGGGCCATTTTTTGCAGTACAGTGGTCCCACCCCATGCTCTCTCCCCCCTCTCTTTTGCTCTCTCTTCCCCCCTCTCTTTTGCTTTCTCTCCCCCCTCTCTTTTGCTTTCACTCCCCCCTCTCCTTTGCGCTCTCTCTCCTCTCTTTTGCTCTCTCTCTCCCCTCTTTTGCTCTCTCTCTCCCCTCTTTTGCTCTCTCTCTCCCCTCTTTGGCTCTCTCTCCCCTCTTTGGCTCTCTCTCCCCTCTTTGGCTCTCTCCCCCCTTTCTTTTGCTCTCTCTCCCCCCTCTTTTGTTCCCTCCCCCCTCTTTGGCTCTCTCCCCCCCTCTTTGGCTCTCTCTCCCCCCCTCTTTGGCTCTCTCTCCCCCCCTCTTTGGCTCTCTCTCCCCCCTCTTTGGCTCTCTCCCCTCTTTTGCTCTCTCTCCTCCATGGCTCTCTCTCCTCTTTGGCTCTCTTTCCTCTTTGGCTCTTTCTCTCCCCCCTCTTTGGCTCTCCCCCGCCCTTTGGCTCCCCCCCCTTTGGCTCTCTCCCCCCCCTTTGGCTCCCCCCCTTTGGCTCTCCCCCCCTTTGGCTCTCTCCCCCCCTCTTTGGCTCTCTCCCCCCCCCCCTTTTTGGCTCTCTCCCCCCCCTCTTTGGCTCTCTCTCCCCCCTCTTTGGCTCTCTCCCCCCCCCTCTTTGGCTCTCTCTCCCCCCCTCTTTGGCTCTCTCTCCCCCCTCTTTGGCTCTCTCCCCTCTTTTGCTCTCTCTCCTCTATGGCTCTCTCTCCTCTTTGGCTCTCTTTCCTGTTTGGCTCTCTCTCTCCCCCCTCTTTGGCTCTCCCCCCTCTTTGGCTCTCCCCCACCCTTTGGCTCCCCCCCCCCCTTTGGCTCTCCCCCCCTTTGGCTCTCCCCCCCCCTTTGGCTCTCCCCCCCCCTCTTTGGCTCTCTCCCCCACCCTTTTTTGTTCTCTCCCCCCCCCCTCTTTGGCTCTCTCTCCCCCCTCTTTGGCTCTCTTTGGCTCTCTCCCCCCCTCTTTGGCTCTCTCTCCCCCCTCTTTGGCTCTCTCTCCCCCCTCTTTGGCTCTCCCCCCTCTTTGGCTCTCTCCCCTCTTTTGCTCTCTCTCCTCTTTGGCTCTCTTTCCTCTTTGGCTCTCTTTCCTCTTTGGCTCCCCCCCCTTTGGCTCCCCCCCCCCTCTTTGGCTCTCCCCCCCCCCCTCTTTGGCCCTCGCCCCCCCTTTGGCTCTCTCTCCCCCCTCTTTGGCTCTCTCCCTTCTTTTGCTCTCTCTCCTCTTTGGCTCTCTCTCTCCCCTCTTTGGCTCTCTCTCCCCCCTCTTTGACTCTCTCCCCTCTTTTGCTCTCTCTCCTCTTTGGCTCTCCCTCCTCTTTGGCTCTCTCTCTCCCCCCTCTTTGGCTCCCCCTCCTTTGGCTCTCCCCCCCCTTTGGTTCTCCCCCCCCTTTGGCTCTCTCCCCCCCCTTTGGCTCTTCCCCCCTTTGGCTCTCTCCCCCCCCTCTTTGGCCCTTGCCCCCCCCCTTTGGCTCTCTCTCCCCCCTCTTTGGCTCTCTCCCTTCTTTTGCTCTCTCTCCTCTTTGGCTCTCTCTCCTCTTTGGCTCTCTTTCCTCTTTGGTTATCTCTCTCCCCCCTCTTTGGCTCTACCCCCCCTTTGGCTCTCTCTCCATTATCATTTGATTCCTCATCTCTCCTACAAATTGTGCAATGCTGGGTGCTTGTGGTGACTTCCATTTAGCTAATATCAATGCCCTACCTTGGAGTATTGCCGTATTGATTAGATTAGGGTTCTCACACCAGTCGGAACTCTGGTGTAAGAAGAATAACTTTCTATT
The DNA here is from genome assembly GCF_027579735.1 of Bombina bombina. Lineage (NCBI taxonomy): Eukaryota > Metazoa > Chordata > Amphibia > Anura > Bombinatoridae > Bombina > Bombina bombina. The sequence continues at coordinate 640,588,005 of NC_069503.1, forward strand.
ATTTATTTGGCATTCTTGATCTAACATCTGATTTAGCCAATATTGTATTTTGTGCCAAAACTGTTTGATTTTTGGGCACAGCCAAAAACAGTGTTCTAAGTCTGTGGCTTGTGAACCGCATTTGTAGCACCCTACCTCCTTATCCTTATACCATCTTGCTATTTTACTCGGGGTGATATAAATCTGGTTGATTACCTTGAAATGTGCTTCTTTACATGTGGTTATATTAGTTACCTTAGTTACTATGCATATGCTCTCTATTATTTCAGCCATTGTAAGGGTGTTATATGTCCCACTCCATTTATTCTTAACTCTCTGTAGGTGCAACTCTGATTTATATGCCATCTGCATATTATATATCAAGTTGATTGCATATTTCTTTTGTGGGAAGATTCAAATCACTTTTTCAAATCCCCTTAAATACCAGTCTCTTCCATATTTCTCTAATAGTTTATTTTAGAAATGTCTGATTTGAAGGTAAGCGTAAAAATCTGTGTTAGGTAGCTGGTATTCCCTTCTTAGCATATCAAAAGTTTTAATCGAGTGAAATGCTGTGTCCTGTAATTGGATCATATTAATAATTCCCTTCCTATGCCATCTGTGGAATATCCCCTTATCACTGCAACCTGGTTTAAAATTTGGATTCCCCACTATTAGTAAAAATCTGGAGACACACATATTCACTCCTACTCCTTTACCCAATTTTTGCCATGCCACTATCACATTGTTAAACACCATTAATTGATAAATTTCTTTAGGCACCTTTTTTACCTCACAATGTAGGAGTGCTTTTAACGCATACGGGGTACATAGCTCCGATTCCAATTCCCAGTGTGTGACATAGTCCCCTTCAATGATCCAGTCTATAGCATACTTAGCCAATGCTGCTAGATTATACATTTGGATGTTGGGGAGCGCCAGTCCCCCTGCTTTGAGCAGGGGCGTTAACATCTCTGCTGCACATCTTACTTTCCCTCCTGCCCATATAAATCTGGTGCATATTCTGTTGAACCTAATTTAATCTCTCTGTTATAGGATTATGGGGATGTTCTGTAGGAGGTAGAGTAATCGCGGGAAAATTATTGTTTTAATTAGCATTACTCTGGCTGAGATAGAAATAGGCAAAGCTACCCATCTTTTACAATCTAGTGCACATTTATCCAAACATACTGTCAAATTTTTAATATACCATTGTTTAGGGTTTTTAGTAATAATCAAACCTAGATATTTAATCCCTTCTACTTCTTTGAATGGGCATTCATTATCTTTTTGTTTTAACCCTCACAGCCACATAATTTTCGATTTCTCTACGTTTATCTTATAGCCAGAAAATGAGCTAAATTGGTTTATAATCTCAAGGCACTTCTTAATGCTCTTTGCAGTATTAGTTAGGAATAAAAGCAGATCATCCGCAAACAAGGACAAAACCACTTTATCTTGTTGTATAGAAATACCTGTTAACTCCTGTCTTAATCTTATAGCTAACGGCTCGATTGATAGATTATAGAGCATAGGAGATAGCGGGCAACCTTGTCTTGTTCCCTTTTTAAGTCAAATATTTGGTGTAATTTCATTATTGATAATTAAATTAGAGGTTGGCTCACTGTATATTAATTTTATAAATGCTTTTATGTTACTTTGTAGCCCAAGCCTATCTAGTGTTGTGAATAGATGGTCCCATGTTATAGAGCCGAAGGCTTTTTCAGCATCGACCGATAGTACTGCCATATCTGTCTTATCTTTACTTATGTTTTGTTTGGTCTGTTGCCAACAATAATCTAGCACCGTAAATACTTTGCGGGTGTTTCTAGTTGGATTGCGCCCTGTCATAAAACTGACTTGGTCTGGATGTATAACTTTGTGTAATATCTTTTTAAATCTATTTGCAATAATTATTGTTAAAATTTTGTAGTCGTTATTTAACAATGATATCGGTCTGTATGACCCTGGGTCTCTCCCTTTTTTAAGGATTAATGTAATAGAGGACGCCGCAAAGTATTTAGAGTGCATTTCTCCTTTTAGGAAATAGCTATTATAGAGGTTAATAAGAGTAGGAGTGATTTCATTAGTTAACATTTTATAGAATTCTGCTGGTAACATATCTGGTCCCGCAGCTTTATTAAGTTTTATTTGACTTATAGTTTGGGCCACTTCCTCTTCCAGTATAGGTTGATTTAAACCCATTACATCTATTTCTTCGAATTCACTAGTCTCTATTTGATCCCAAAAATGTCTTCTGTGGATTATCTACAGTTGTTTTCGTGTATAAATCTTTAAAGTAGCTATACATTGCCTGTTTCAATTCCTTGATCGTATCTACTCTATGTGTACCTGTTTTTATAGCGGTGATATAATTCTTTTGTTTCTGATTTTTAATTAGCCTTGCTATAAACTTGGCCGATCTTCCATAATACCCTCTATATGTAGCTCTATCCTTTTTGTCTTGTTGTATGCTTTTTTGTTTTAGAAAAATGTCCCTCTCTTGTTTACTATTTTGGTAATAAAGCCAGGTCTGGGAGTTTAAATTACCTATATAGATTCTATAGGCATTCCTCAGTTGATTATTTAACTGGTCCTCTCTTTCTCTGTTTTAAATCTTCCATTTACACAAATATGCTTTAATGGCCCCTCTCAGACACACTTTAGCTGCTTCCCAGTAAATCTCCCAATTACCTAGATATCCACTATTAAAATGTTTATATTCCTTCCATTTTTCAATTATATGGTTTTTAAAGTGTATATTGTCTATTAAATGTTTGGGGAACCTAAGTCTACCCTTGTCTCCCTTATCTAGGATTATGTTCTGGATTTCCAATGTGATAATGGCATGGTCTGATATGCAAATGTATTTAATATCTGCCTTCATATTCATGCCAATCATGTTATCTGAACTTAAAAAGAGATCTATTCTTGTGAATGTCTTAAATGTTTTTGATACACATGAATATGTATGTGAATCTGGGTTTTGATTTCTCCACAGATCCTGAAGTCTGAGCCCTTTCATAAAATTATTAAATGTTCTGCTTTCTTTTTTAGTATCTCTGGATTGTCGGCATTTAAACCTATCCACTAAGGGTACTGGTGTCAAGTTAAAATCACCCCCTACAATTATGTTTTTCCCTATATATTTTATAAGTTTATTGTTTAACTCCTCCCAGAACTCCTTGTCTATTTTGTTTGGGCCATAGACATTACATAGTACCACATTCAGATTCTCTATTTGTAAATCTAAAATTATATACCTAGCCTGGCTATCTATTTCTCTTGATAGTATTTTATATGTTGCATTTTTATTAAAGAGTATCGCTACTCCCTTTTTTTCTGCCACAGTATGGTGACGCTACTACTTCCCCTACCCATTTACTCTTTAGTTTCTCAGCTTCGGTAGGATTTAAATGTGTTTCTTGGAGTAACACTACGCTTGGCTTAAACTGGTCTAATTGTTTTAATATTAATTTGCGCTTCATCGGGGATGTAATCCCTCCTACGTTCCAGGCTAGGAAATTAATTTTGTCCACCATTCACGTTAAATCTCGTGTTTCCTCTATAACAATTGGGCTCCTATCTCCCGTTATACTCCCTTCCCCTCCTCCTTCTCCCCCCTCCGGTATCTCTTTTCCAAGTATCACTGATGAGCTCAATAAAACAACATACATTCTCATAAAATTATACCTTATTGTATAAATAACAACACAAAATAACTCATTTGGACATCCTATTGCCCCTGAACCTATTCACTAATAATACACTTATACCCATATTTATAGTAGCCCCTGTTCTTGCAATTTTTTTTTGCCTCTGTTGAGGTGAGAAGGTTCCTTGTTGCTCCATTAATTTCTACACAGATCTTTGCTGGATAAATCATCCTTGCTAGCCATTTGGCTTCAATAAGTTTGGTGCAATAGGGAGCCATCAGGGCCGGACTGGGAATGAAAAGCAGCCCTGGAAAATTTTTAGACCAGCCCTAAATTTTGCCGCGCCGTGCCCATAGAATGTACATGCCTGATTTTTCACAGTGGGTAATTGGGATATGGGATATTCATAAATATTTTGAGATGAGAATGCAAGAAGAGAAAATTAAAACAAATTGCTGTAATTTAAACACATATATAAAAAAAAAAACATTGCTTTTATCCTTCACTGAGTGATATGAAAAATGAACCTAATATGTTTAAATATAAGGTATAGATTTTCACATTCACAATACATATCTCTAACCTTAATCTTGACAATGTTATTTTTTGGCACTTGCTCTCTTTATCCCTATCTATTGTTTTACAAATTTGGGGGAGGGGTATTTACAGACAGGGTTAAATATAGACTCATAACTGTCTGTGCATGTATAGCCTGGTAAAAAAGCAATATAATTTAGTTACTTAGCTATACATGCACAGACAGTTATGAGTCTATATTTAACCCTGACCATCTTTTATCCACATTGGCTCTATAGCTCACACATTTTGTGGCCTGTGCTGTGTAGTGAGTTAACATAACAAGCTAGTTATTTTTGGTATTGGAATTGGAGGATGAATTGGAGCACTGCCACTGACTGACTGACTTCTAAGTTCTGTCCTGACTGAGTGACCGACCATGATGTATGTTGCCTCTGCTCAGACATTCAGAGACACAGACTGTCAGTGCATTCAGTGAGTGCTGCTCTTTTTTGCTGATGGCCGCCTCAGTGGCCTGGCCTGCTGCTGCACAATGCCTGCTGCCCCCCAAAAAAATAGTAGTACCTTATGCCTGCCTGACTGCCTCAGACATTCAGACAGACAGCGAGAGTGACAGTGCAGTCCGTGAGTGCTGGCTGTTCTGCTTTTGGTGATGGCCGTCTCAGTGCCACGTGACGTGGCATGGCCTGCTGCTGCACACTTCTGCCTGCCTGCTGCCCCCAATAAATTACAATTTACTAGTATAGATACTACTTCTATAGTATTAGTACGGTACCTTACCTTATTCTCCCACGACGTGCAGACCTCACCTGGCTGTGGCTGGCTGACAGTCCTGAGTCCTCCTGACTCCTGAATTGGCCGAACTGAAGGGAAGCAGTAGCACGCCACGCAGACGCAGCCCTCCCAGGCTGAGGCTCCCGCTCCCTCCACTATGTCACGTGGTGGCGCCGGCGCGTGGTGAGAGTCGTCGTGAGGTGACATCATCACAGCACTGCAGTCTGCAGCAGTGACAGCTCCTGCCCTGGCGGGCCCACCCTCACCCAGCACCTACTGAGCTCAGCTGACCCGGCCGGTCCTGACTCCTGCGGCCCATAGGAAGGAACAGTCTGTCACAGTGTGAACAGTGTAGTGAATGTGATAGTAACACTAACTCTATACACTGCAGACTGAGTCAACTCAGTTGGTACTTACTTGCGGAGTCACTCTGTCAGTGTCACAGTCAGTCAGAGTGAGGCACAGCACGGCAGCCGCAGCAGCGGTCGGACAGTTGGAGAGGGGGATGGTTATTAGTTTAATTAATTACAACACAACAGCCAATTATTAAGTTTAATAAATAAAACATAAATTAAACAATTTATTTACTAATTACACACCCACACGGATGCTGCTGTAGCAGTGGGGAGGTAGGGACTGGACTGGTGGTGGATACCTTACCGGGATGGCGCGGCCCTGAGCGCAATAGCACAATAAATAAAAAGCAAGCAATTTAGACACAGCAGCCAGGCCAGCCCAGCTGCGCTGCCGGCCGGCGGCCCACCGGGATTTTTCCCTGTATCCCGGCTGCCCAATCCGGCCCTGGGAGCCATCTCACGTCTTTTGTTACTCGTTTCCGATGAAAAATCTTGAAATAGCAAAATCCTGCTATTAGCTATCCTAAGTTCATGTTGTTTACGATACTGTCTAAATATATTAATTTTATCTTGGAAGGTCAATACTTTAATCATAATAGGTCTTGGCTTTGTATGTTCCTGTTCTATTCATTTAATACCTATTCTGTGTGCTCTCTCGATTTTAATTGGTATATCTCCTAGGGGCATCCCTAAGCATTGTGGTAAAGTTTGTGAGGCAAAAGTTATCAGATCTTTGAATTCAGTAGACTCTGGAAGCCCTACTATCTTGATATCATTTCTTCGTGCTTTATCTTCCAGGTCTTCTATTTTATTCTGCATAGCTATCATCTGTTTATCATGTGTAAGTACTGTTTGGTCTAGATTATATGCTTGATCTTCTACATTTGAGATCCTCAATTCAGCTTCAGTTAGTCTATTAGTGTATTGTCTTATGTCATTTGACAGTGCATTTGTTTGATGTTGTTAAATTGTGGTAGTATTAAATCTGATATCTGTTGTAGTAAAGCATGTGAGTCTGCTGTATTTATATTTGACTCGTTTAGGCTAATTTCTGCCTTCTGTTCAGAGCCCTTACATACTGTTTTTTTTCTTTAAGTTTGGGCGGCATGACTGGTGATCTGGCTTGAATAAATTTCTTCATAAAAAGAGATAAACAAACGAAAATTTTTCTGTGTTAAATATCCCTTCAGGGATAGTAAGATTTGTCTGTCACCACTGCACCGTAGCTGCAGAGGCAACAGAGCACAAATAAGTGAAGCTAACTCTTAATATAACATGCTAAATACTCCCCTAACCTTTTATATTCCCTTGTAACTATATATTATTACAAGTTAGTGTTCTGGTAAGGACCAGGTGCCAACAAACAACAAAGTAAGCAAAAATAACAGGTGGTCTAAGAAAAAAAAGAAAACAAAAAATAAACCCCCAAGAGTAAGAAAAGTGAAAACTAAAAAATAAAATAAAAGTCCAACCACAATTTATATGTCAACTCAAGTAGAACTTGTGCTAAAAAAGTACCTAATATGTAGTTGTCTTGCCTGCACAAACTCAAACTCTCTACATACCCTCGCTATCTAGCTCCTGATTCTCAATAGACTTATTCTTACTTTGTCAACCTTTACTCAAATGTGTCCTAATTTTATCTATCAGATCTTAATTACACCCTTAATATTTATAGGTTGCACTCTTTATAATTTCTAGGGGGCACTTGACTCAAGACTATTAATTAATCAATTTCTACAATACTCTTTGTAGCCTCCTATATTACAATAAATGACACTAGCACCATTCATACATTAACCATATTTAGTGCATATTTGACCTCACTGGTCTATAAATATGAATATAAGAGTCTGCTATAAATTGGAGGCAGATATAGCTGCTGAAAGAACTTCTTTTTCACTGTGGGCTCTTTCTATTATTATAGACAGTCCGTATCCAGACAATCTTTTAATCCCCTTCTTCCTGTGTGGCCATACAGATACTGCTTTACATGGCAGTGCGGTGCAGTTCCTTGCTGTATTATTCCTAGATGTACTGGCTTATGACGTCACATCTGCTTCCTAGGTTTAATCAAAAAGTCTCTTATGAACTGCTTGTCCCATCCTCGGGCTTATCCATATAGCTTTACAGCCTATTCTACTTTTGCCCTGCTCCGCGCAGTTTTAGCTGCAACTTGCTATCTATTCTCTTTTTTAGTCCACTTTCATATAACATTAGAGGCCCAGCATCCCCCCGGGCATTTTGGATTTATGGATTCTCTAGTTCAAGGCTACCACTACTACTCAGTATTATATGCAGTGGATTATGGCCTTGCTTTCCCTGCCACAAATCTCCCGTCTTACAGTGATTTTCCCCTTCTTCTTCAAGCGAACACCCTCTGTCTGGCTTGTTCAGGGTGTACGCAGTTAATACACACGCATTATCTAGCAAGGGTTATAGTAATTTATACTTGCGGTTACTCTGCACTGTCTAATCAGCTGCAATGGGGGGCTGGGTTACTCTCGTTGTAGCGTCTTATTTCCCCAGTTACTTGATCCATCGCCTCCGTCTGTATAATTGTGCTGTCTCCGGCCGTACTGCCGTTTGCGAATATAGCACCTCACTCGATCTCCTTCAGTTCTTATTTGGCACTGGCTCTTTCCCAGCGTCACCCTGAATCCAATCTGCCTCTTTGTTTTTAAGCAGACTCAGGAGTTTCTGATGCTCCAATCTTGTGGCCGTGGCAAAGTCGGCCCTCAGCCTGCCTGCGACTTCCTGTGTCAGCGAACTCCAATCCCTGGTTCACTTGTCCGGTCTGGTCTCCTTTACTCTCCAGACAAGGGCCTAGGCACAGCGATAGGGGTCTTGCTCATGAGCTCCAACAGCGAGCGCTGCTGTGACCTGAAAGCTCCGCCCCAGAAGTCCGTCCGTCCTCTAGTGACCATGTTTCAGCACTATTCGTACCATTTTAATTTTTTAATAAAATAACTGCACCATGCAGTATTTTGGAGGTAATGTTGGCGGGAGTGGGGTGTTAGAAAATAAAACGGCACTAAAAAGCACTCTGTGTAACTGTTTGCATCGTCTTGTGGTGCTACTGTTGGTGGTGTTTGAGGTAAGGAGGGAGGCGGGCGGGTGGCACATCGTGGGAGGGGGAGGAAGCAGAGGGATTCCCTACAAATGGAAATCTTTTTTTGGTGAGGGAGGTAGAGGGATGGGCTGCTACACTACAAAAATGTTTGAGGGAGGGGGAGGAGGGCCCCAGTGACAATGGGTTGGGGCAGGAGGATGAAGGGGGATTGCTACACTACAGAAAAAATGTACCCCCCCAAAATTAAGTACTGCAAGACAGTTAACAGTTCCTAAGATGGCAGCTACTAGATAGAGGGGAGGTTTAGAGAGCTATTTGGGGGAGACGGTTGGCGAGGAGGGTTTCCTACACTACAGAAATGTATCCCTAAACTGCATAATGGCCGACTATCTGCCGGTACCTAATATTATGGTGACCAGTGGGGGGGTGAGGGAGGAAAAATAGCTTTTTGGAAGGGATCAGGGGGTAGGAGGTGACAGGTGGGAGGGTAATCTTTACGCTACAGCTAAAATTAACCTTGTAAGCTACCTAATTAACCCAAGGAATTTCAGAAGTGTGGTCCACAGCTGCAATTAGCGGCCTTCTAAATTACCAAAAAGCAATGGCAAAGTCATGCTTGTCTGCTATTTTTAAAAAAAGAGGATCTCAGAGAAGCTTTTACAATATTTTGTTTTATGACTTCACAAGGGGTATGCAAATAATTTCAGTGAGAAACCCAAAGTTTGTGAAAAAGTTAATGATTATGATCACTTTTGGTGGCAAAAAATAAAAAGAAGCTTGTGCCTACATAAGTCTCCTCAAGGGGGCACTCTTTTCAGATATAAAACAACATAAAAAAACATATGTGCTGAATCACAGAATACAATAAAATACAATGAACAAAATAATACTAAAACAATCAAGAAAAATCATTAAAAAAATCCATAAACACTCCAAGGGGAGTATAGGCAGCTCTCTATCATAGGAAGGTCAAGATCCTGATGGTTCAATCAATCTGAAAGGAGAAAAACACAGAGGCGCCAAGTGACCTAGTACCATCAACAGAAGAATGGATACAAATGTGACAAAAAGCTACTCACAAACAAATAGCACCCACAAGTGCTAACTAGAGGACTGGAATCTCTCAGTTGTCCAGCTAACTGTACAGTGGCATCAAATGTCAGGAATCACTGGTATATTCCTGTATGGAGAAAGACACATCCAACATGGCCCAGCACAGTTTGGCTCAAGAGAGTGTAGTTAGAGAAAACACACTTACAATCTCCAAAGCACCTCCAGGTGCAATACAAACAGGCTGGGGCTTCTAGGTCACACTTTAATTGGAAAATATGATAAAAAGTATAATCCAAGAGGCAGCAAGTGTATAAAATAAAAACAATCTTTAATAAAAAACTATGAGTTTCTCAGCCAAACACAGGGCTGTTTCCTCAGGCTATAGTAACATTTGGTGGCAAAACTGTGGCATGAAATATACCAAAATGGGCCTAAATCAATACCTTGGGTTGTCTACTAAAAATATATATATATATATTGTTTTGATAAGTGAAAAAAACCAAGGCTGTTATATATCTGTTATCTATATCTGTTTAAATGGTGTGAATGCCAAAAATTATCTGGTCTTTTGAGCAAGCTTTTCTCTGAAATTCCCTGTCTTTAAGGGGTTAAAGTCACCATGGGGACATTGAAGGGAAAAAGTTAGAATGATAATGTGCTGGAGAAGAAACACTTTACAGAACGTGTTAGGTGGTGACTTAACTGTACAATTTGCTCTATTGACTGCTTCAAAACAAAAGAAAATTTGAATAAATAACTTAATAAAGTTAAAAACTTCAAACTACCAGAGGTAATTAGATCAAATCAAAAACTATCAGCATGCTTTGTGTCAAGAAAATATATTCAGCCATGCCAGCTGTAGTACTTCTAAACATCAATTATAAATCAATAGAATTTTTCTGAAAAAATTAAAAACTGTTTGACCAATTTAATTGAAATGTAATTACAATTTGGCAGTTTTATAGTCACTAGTAATACCTACAAAACTGCCACATTTCAGCACAATTGTATTTTTGTTTCAAAGTTAAGCAACTTGAAATTGAATTTTAAACATAAACTAATAAAACATAAGCTATAGCTGTCAGGATATTTTTAATCATATATAAAACATGTCAAATTCACATATTGGGCCCCATTTCTGCTACCAACGAGGCAGCATCTGCTGGCATAATTTATGAGTGCTCAAGAAAATACTTGCTCAGCCTTGTCTCTTGATCTTTCGCAACCAATCAGGAAAGAGCCTGGGTTGTCAAACATCCTGGACAGATAACTCCTAGGTGACTTAACCCCACCACCTCTGTGGTGGAGAAGAAGTTAGGAAGCTTTGGTCAGTGCTTTTTAACTTGAGATTGCAGGCTTGCATGAACAGGTCTGAACAATAAGGTAGATAATGATTGTTCATAAAATATAGAAAGCAGAAATAAAAAAGGGCTATCTGATTCAATGAGGCCTATTCATGAAATGTCTGTTGGACATGATCTGACAGTGCGGATCAGGTCCGACAGACATCACTGAATACGGAGAGCAATACGCTCTCCGTATTCAGCATTGCACCAGCATCTCACAAGAGATGCTGCTGCAACGCCGCCCCCTGCAGACTCGCAGCCAATCGGCCGCCAGCAGGGGGTTGTCAATCAACCCGATCGTACTCAATCGGCTTGAATTCCGGCAATTCCTGTGCGCCTTATCAGAGCAGGCGGACAGGGTTATGGAGCAGTGGTCTTTAGACCGCTGCTTCATAACTGGTGCTTCTGGCGAGCCTGCAGGGTCGCCAGAAACACAAGCCCTCAAGCTCCGTACAGAGCTTGATAGATAGGCCCCAATATGTCTGTGACCCCATTTTGTTACAAATATTTAATTTATGATTTTTACATCTATCTTCTTTTAGGGGACAGAGGTGTACTGATAATGTAAAGTAAAATTTAACGAAAATTAAGCCAAAAATGTTTTCAAAGAAGAAGAATTATTATCAGTACACAAATCTAAGAATAAAGTGTTATTTTGCTTACATTTTTAAAAAGACTTTTGATTATTTTTTTTTGAGTGAAAACATAAGCTAAAGCTGTTAACCTTTTACTTTGTTGGAACCAACTGCGTATTTCTTTTTTTAATCTAGATTAGGAGAAAAAAAATTATTATAATAATTTTAGAGAGAACTAAATTTATCTAATTCATAAATGATTTTGTACTAATCAGCAATCATGCAGAAAAACTATGGGCAGTTACCCGCGAGCGATATGGGGCCCTATTACATATGCGGTGTCGCCCGCAAAAGCCTGTGATGCCGGTTTTTGCACAATTATGGTATCCAATATACAGCGCCGCATATAAATGCGGCACGTATATTTCACCCGTCGCCCGCAATTTTTACTCCCATAAGCTAACATGGGACCGCATCGCAAATTGGTATCCAATATTCAGCGCAAGGACTTACAAGACAAAAATGGAGAAATCTTACTCCATTTTCACCTCGCCACACAAGGCAGTCGCAGCAAGCCTTGCACTGAGTATGGGAGCACCGTAAATCCTGTAACTGCCTGAAAATATAAACTAACACCTAATGCATGCGCAATATCTATCTACCTGTCAACCTCAATCCCCCACAGCAATAACTAATAAAGTATAAACTATATCCGCCATCAAACCCACATCAGAACTAATAAAAGTATTGACCCCTAAACCGACAACTCCCCCACAACGCAATATGCCTAATTAAACTATTAATCCCTATATCTGCCATCAAACCCACACTGCAAGTAATAACTAAAGTATTAACCCCTAAATCCGCCAACCCCAACATCGCAAACTACCAATTAAAACTATTAACCCCTAATCCGCCATTAACCCACAACGCAAACTACCTATTAAAGTATTAACCCCTAAACCGCCAAAGCCCACAACGCAAATAAATAATTAACTTACTAAGCCCCCTAACCTAATACCCCCTAACCTAACACCCTCTAAATGAACCCAAATTACCTAAATACTAAAGTTACTATTAAAATAAAAAAAACCTAACACTAATTTAAAAATAAAATAAAAAAAATATAAAAGAATGGGTCAGTCTAGTCAAAATTAAAATTCTGGTGTAGACTGTGCCTTTAAGCTACAATTACAGAAAATAAAAAAATCTAAGATTACAGAAAATAAAAAAAATCTAAGATTACAGAAAATAAAAAACAAAATGATCAAATTTTAAAAAAATTATACCTAATACCTATGAAAATAAAAAAGCCCAACTAGATGAACAAAGGGGATAAGAGACAAGAGCGCTCCTAGCTAATACCCAAAAATGAGAGAAAGAAAGAAGTCTATAGCCCCAGATATATCTAAAAATAATTTTATTTTGTGAAATATTAGACAATAGTCAGAGTATAAAATATGAATATTCTAATATGATTAATAAGAATAATACTATCCTTGTTCAGAAGAGCTCTATTTTTGTATTCAGAACGATAGCATCAAATCTAAAATATATAGTAGCATGCTTGAGAAAGGCTGAGATTGCTCAGCTGAAACCCGTTGCAGAACTCCTAGGATACGCTCACACTATCACCAAGTTTTGCCATAGAGCTGTCACAGCACTGTCAGCAGAACATCACGCCCACTGGAGAACCAATCACGGCGAGTCTTAGCAAGAAGGCGCGCTTCTGGGGCTAACCGCTGACGAGACGCTAAGGACACAGACAGATCCAGTATCGGCTGTTTTCCCTGCAAGGCTGCAGACAGGGGTAAAAACCTACAGTACTGGCTGTTTTCCCTGCAAGGCTGCAGACTGGGGTAAAAACCTACGAAAACGACAAAGAGATCCTCGCCACAGGTCCGGAGACCAGGCGGAACATCGAGAGGAAGGAGCCAAATGAAAATAAGGTTTGACCCTGTTCAAAACTAAACAAGTGCACTTGTGAGACTATTATTGCGCACAAAGACAGATTGCTTACAACTGTATAATACAAACAATATAACTGCCAGTTCTTATCCATCTACTACAAACCTCTCAACGAAAGTCATATATCTATTTGGCCACAAAGTATGGCTATACTAAAATAGATACTTACATATAAAGCACAAGATATTTTCCAATACGTGCTATTAGCCATGTTCTAAAAAAGGCTGTGAATTGTTTTTTATGACACTGTTTTTGTCTGATCAAGAGATCTTTTTAAACTGTGTACCTATATTGTAAGGTTGGCCAACCGCATTAATTCTATTACAATCAATGAAAAGAGAATAACTGTAAGAGTTGTTTAGACAACATATGAAACGGCACTCAATGTTTTTTTAATGTTGCATATATTTTGAGATTATATACGCTATTTTTACTATTTATTTTAGATTTGATGCTATCATTCTGAATACAAAAATAGAGCTCTTCTGAACAAGGATAGTATTATTCTTATTAATCATATTAGAATATTCATATTTTATACTTTGACTATTGTCTAATATTTCACAAAATAAAATTATTTTTAGATATATCTGGGGCTATAGACTTATTTCTTTCTCTCTCATTTTTGGGTATTAGCTAGGAGCGCTCTTGTCTCTTATCCCCTTTGTTAATCTAGTTAGACTTTTGGGTGCATAGAGGTAGCTCCCACTGATTCAAGAGCATATACCCATACAGCGCAAGAGTATATACACCTACAAACCAAATAAAAAAGCCCAACATTATACTTTTTCAGTGGAAATAACATTTACGTAAAAGCCTTAACGCAGAAAGTGAAATGCACCATAACATATTCCAATATTTTGATAATGGTAATAAAACAAAATATCTGAGAAAAATATTGGGCTCAAATGCGGAAAGATTCCTTTAAACATATTAAATTGTGAGCCTTCACAGTATGGGCCAGACTACGGGTGGTGCGCTAACAGTTAAGCAAAATCGTTATCAGGGTTATCGTGGCTCTTTGTGTGCATTGGAAAGGAGCGCTCATATTGCAATTTGAAAGTAAATGCGAACACGTGAGCGAAGTCACAATTTATGCTAGAATGATAACTGCAACCTCAGAGCTCTGGTTAACTGTTACGCGAGACAAAAACGTGTCACAAAACACACCAAAAATACATTTAAAAATACATTTACACTCATAATAACACTATCTAATAAAAATGATATTTTTACTTTCATCTTGTAAGACGTGTTACCCCACACACGCAACATCTTACTACTAGCGGAGTTAGCGCACGAGCAGGAGTGCAAAATACCGCTCCACTAGTAATCTATCCCTATGTTTTTATAAGAGAGAAATCATTACAGAGCAGATATGAGCATTACATCTCATTTAGCTTTTTTTTTGTCATATTCACTGAATACAATCAGTGTTGGTATTGTAAATGTTTCATACATACAGTATATACAATAAAGTTTTATTTTTCTAATCCATTTATATTTACACATCCTATTATTTGTAGGAAAAGCATATGGCGGAGTGTATGAAACCAGATGGACCCAGTACAAGAATCAATAACGTTGTACATGCCTGATTTGAAGTATTTAATCTTTTAATTAACTCACTTTAAAAAAAACATGAATGAATGTATGAAGACAGATGGAGCCTATATAGCAGAATTACCATATTCCAAACCTCTTGAAACATAAATGGCTCTCATTTTGTACATAAACACATATCTATGGTTACTGTGAAGCTGAATAATCTTCTTTAGTGTTTTAATACATTGGCGCAGATTTTTCAAGCTCCGTATGGAGCGTGATGCTCCTGTTGCCGCGCAAGCCTTCAGGCTCGCCGGAAATAGATGTTGTGAAGCAGTGGTCTAAAGACCGCTGCTCCATAACTTGTCCGCCTGCTCTGAGGCCATGGACAGAAATCAACCTGATCGAATATGATCGGGTTGTTTGACACCCCCTGCAGGGGGTGGCATTGAACCAGCAGTTCACAAGAACTGCTTGTGCATTGATAAATACCGACAGCATATGCTGTCGGCATTTATCGATGTGCCGCGGACATGATACGATACATCGTATCATGTCCGCTCGCACTATGATAAATCTACCCGATTGTATTTATTTACTTTTTCAATTAAAGGGCCACTGTGGCCAGAAAACAAAGTACGCTAGTTAAAAAAAGAACAGCGTAATTAGCAATTTTGCAATATATATACCTGTATGTATTTGAAATGTTGCAGCTAAAATTGTCAAATGGATATTAAAACAGTTTTCCTTTATTAAAAACAAATATGTTTCATCAAATAAACATAAAAAGAAACAGACTTACTTGTTTTATTGCAAAAATACTCAGTGATGCACTTGCCCTCATGGACAAAAGAGAGCTGACTTGTTGCTTAAGAAAAATAAGCCTGGCAGAGACATTTTTGATGGATTGCAGTGGGAACAGGGGGTGGCTTCGGAGACCAGATAAAACAAAAATACAATAGTAAAGGTGGGAAATGATTAGGGAGTGGATATGAATCTTTTGCTGTGTCTTGAGTGCGGAAGTGACACATTTTAGAGAAGTTTTTAATTTGGAAGCGACAGGAGTTAGCTAAGAACTTAATGTGACGAGCAAAAGAAAATTCTGAGTCAAGTGTGACCCCAAGTCATAGGGCCTGGGGAGTAAAGGTGATGACAAAGTTGTCCACAGTAAGTGAGATATGGGGAACGGGGAGGTTGGTAAAGGGAGGAGATCGAAGTCGTTCAGTTTTAGAGAGGTTCAGCACAAGCTGGTGATAAGCCATCCAGGATGAGGTATTAACTAGGCGGCTGGTGACTAGGGATGGGTGAATGTATAAATTTTCAAATTCGAATGTTAGAACGAATGTTATTACCAAAATTTGAATTACAAATTCGAATGTTGATAAGAATGAATATTCTTAAAAATTCTATTTTCGAATGTTATTTACAGTTTTCGAATGTCACTTTCGATTTCGAATGTGTATATTCGATTTCAATTGTCACTTTTGATTTTGAATGTATATAAAAGATTGAATATACACATTCGAAATTCGAATGTATATATTCGATTTTTTATGAACATTCAAAATCAAAATGAATTGCATTATTTCGAATATGACTGAAAATCAAATATAACATTTGAAAACATTCGATTGAAATCTAATATTCGAAATGTATCAAAATGTATCTTTTTAACATATCATACTTCACAAATCTAAAAGAAAATCTAGTCTACAAATATAAATTAGACCCTAGTCAGTTAGCATCACTGGCTGCCAATGCCTATTTAATAGTACCCAGATACAAGGCAGGACTAGCATAGTAAAACACAACCCACACTACATTACAAATACAACATCTCTATGATGGACATCAGTACTTCTCAACCACAGTCCTCAAGTAAACCAAGGCTAGTAGGCAATATTTTCAGAATGTCTTAACTGGAGCACAGGTAAAATAGTCAGTAACCATGGTAACTAACCTGGCTCTCACCATAGGTACTGATTATTTTACGAGTGCTCTAGTTAAGACATCATGAAAATATGGCCTGTTAGGGCCACTTCTGGTTAAGAAACACTAATGGTTCATTCCGAGTCATATTCAAACACGCTGTTTGGATATGACTTGGAATGGACCACCCGAGTACAACCAAAGTTTGCTGCCATAATTGACCCTGGAGGAAGCTACGTTTAGCTCAGACGGCAGTTTGTATAACGGAGAAGCACTGACATAAGTGGAATATTGGCGGAAAAGAACGCAGGATAAGGAATGTGTATTACACACTAAAGCAGAAGGCTGAACAACATACAACGTATCGAAAGGTGGTGAGAGTTGACAGGGGCCCCTTAGTTGTGAGTAAATCTCTCAGTAGGAGTTCCCCTAGGTCCCTATAACTTACTATGCTTGAACTCTGCTGATATTTATAAGCATATGTGTTCACCCTGTTGGATTACAAAGTTGTTATAATTAATTGCCCTGCATCTTCTTTTACTAACCTGCATGAACTGCCTGCTATTGCTTATTGCTTGAAGCTGCTAACACCTCACTAAAGCTCCATGGATATGTGCAGATCATTAAGCACATCATTATCTGATTGTCTTTGCTATATGGGATAATATTTTGACGTTAATTCTACTAATATAAATGCAAATTATGCAATGATATTTGTTACACCCGGATGCTTAGTATTGATTCATGGACATTTATTTGTCTAGCGTATTGTTATGCTGTGCCTTACTAATAAATGTATATGGTTGTGATTACTAAATTACTACACCATTTAATGATTATTAGGGTTTAGTAGCATAGATTGGTGGTATCAGAGAGATTAGATATAATTTCATATAACAATTTCTCTCTCAATTAACCCCATAAGACGTCTTTTATTATTGCATATCTTCCTCTACCATAGCCATTGGTATATGTTTTTAGATCGTTTAAGGTGCTATATATTTGTTTGTCTTGTTTTAGATATTTGCAGTTAATACATTTGTATTTTGTATATAACATCATGTATCTCTTATCTTTGTTTTTGGTGTCATTGAATACCTCTGCATATGTGGAATATCTATTTAGGTATTATAGTTTGAGATGGATAGTTCTGGCTAAGGAATCCTGTATTATTTCTGTCTTTTTCTCTCCTTATCTTATTTTCTACCTTGTATGATATATATATATATATATATATATATATATATATATATATATATATATATATATATATACACAGTAGATATGTATAGAAATATGTATTTAAAATAAAAATAAAATTTTCCTGTATGTGAAGAGCATTAGAATGTGAAATATTAATAACTCCCATTGGTGTGTTTAATATGGTGTGCGAGCAATATCTGAAGTCTATGGGGTTAACACGGTCATGATATCCGAAGTCCATTAGTTAGCGTGTGTCGGTTTCGCTTGCACGCAACATTTTTACTTTCAACTTGTAATATGAGCGATAACCCGCGTGCGCAAAGGGTTACTTCTGGCAGGTTTGTAATATGCGCATACCGGATCGCATACTGTAAAATGCGCGTATGTGATCGCATACTGTAAAATGCGCTTACCCGACATGAAAATATAAATATTGCATAAATATGCTTTAACATGTTTTCATGTACCTAACTGAAAAGGGCTACAATGCACTTAGCAATGTATCTTTGTGTATCTCTATGTTAAATTACTTTGGTGGCGTTTTTTTCCATAACACCTGAGATCTCATATCTTTAAGCCCTTATAACTTGTGTGTGCAATATATTTTTCAAATTATTTTTTATTAGATGGTGTTATTATTATTGATGTGTTTTGTGACACTTTTTATTTTCTGAAAAGTTATCCACTGCTCTTAGATCGCGCAAATGATTCCAGCGTAAATGCGATCACAGATTTTGGTCAACTTGTAATAGCGCAATTAAAAAGAAGTGCAAACTATCGCGAAAACCCTTGCAAAATAATTTGCGCTCTACTTGTAATCTAACCCTCTGTGTTTGTCTACAGCAATCTATATATATATATATATATATATATATATATATATATATATATATATATATATGTAGCCCTTAAAGGGACAATAAACCCAAAATTTTCCTTTCATGATTCAAAAAGAGCATGCAATTTTAGGCAACTTTCTAATTTACTCCTGTTATCAATTTTTCTTTGTTCTCTTGCTATCTTAATTTGAAAAAGAAGGCATCTAAGCTAAGGAGCCAGCCAATTTTTGGTTCAGACACTGGACATCACTTGTTTATTGGTGCTGTCCAATCAGCAAGGACAACCCAGGTTGGGAACAATAGAATAGAATAGAATTTCCCATGCAAATTTGTGAATGGACAATGGCAAGAAAGGGCCATTAACAAGGTCTTCTGCACCATGTCCATAAAGGAAACAAGTTGATTAGGGAATACAGGGATGAGCTGAAGAAGAAGGTGGGAAAACCAGTAAGAATTGGTACAATTGCTGGACTATTCAGCCCGTTATTATGATAATGTACAAGCTTCTTCTTTTAGATATTTCTGAAGTCTATAAACATGTTTATTAATTCTTCTTCTCCCCTAGCAATAATTCCTTTAATTTACTTGTAGGATTATAAAAGACTAATGTTGCTTTTTCTAAATCTGGTTCTTGGGCTGGCCTAGAAGAATGGATCAAGAAGTATTAGAAGCACAAAATAACAAAAATAAATCTGATGTTAACAGTTTCCTCTGTCGAAAACCATATTTGTGCCTTTATTTTTTTTTGTATCTCAATAAGACAGCTGTTTATATTATGAGATTTCTAAAATCAGATATAGGAATAGAGCTGGAGAGGAAAGCATTAATACAAATTGTATTCTCAGGGAAAATAGTTGAATGTATATGTTAATGATTACAGGACAGATGACTGATGATTGTTAGAAAAAATACAGTATAGCTAAGGGAATGAAGAATTAGAAACAGAGAGGAACATTGTGTTCTATACAAAGCTTGTTATTCATGGCTAGTGTTTTGTCAAGAAATACCTGTTTTGCAAAATGCATATGTTGAAAAAGTACAACTAAGCACCTCTTTATCAACCCCCATATCAAAATTTGATAACTGCACCACCATATGTGCTTTGTAGTAGTGAAACAAGGTGCTGTCAAATTTGAGCATCACATTTATTACATATTCATGCATATTATGTGACAATATGTTAAGTCCGAACCAAAATTGTTATTGTTTAAGAATAGATAATCCCTTTACTACCCATTCCCCAGCTTTGCACAACCAACACTGTTATATTTTATTTGCTTTTCACATCAGGGGCCCAATCCGATATGCAAAAGCCGGCGACGCCAAATTTTGCGCGGGTTTGGTATCCTATATACGGCGTAACCTAGAAGTTACGCTCGTATATTTCTGCCTTCGGCCGTAGTTTTTTGGCCCATAGACAGGTATACCAAACCCGCGCAGTTTGGTATCCAATATACAGCATAAGGACTTACGTGGCGAAAATGGTGAAATCTTACTCCATTTTCACCTCGCCACAAATTGCAGGCGTAGTAAGCTTTACGCTGAGTATTGGAGCCCCGTAACTCCCTAAACTGGCTGCAAAATAAAACCTAACACCTAACGCATGCGCAATGTCTATCTACCTGTCAACCGCAATCCCCCGCTGCAATCCCTAATAAAATGTTTAACCCCTAAACCCCCACCAGCTACATTAAATGTCTAACCCCCTAATGTGATCCCCCTACACCGCCGCCACCTATATTAAAATTATTACCCCCTAATGTGAGCCCTTACCCTGCTGCCACCTATTTTAACTACATTACTCCCTAATGTGAGCCCCCTACCCCGCCGCCACCTATTTTAACTACATTACCCCCTAATGTGAGCCCCCTACCCTGCCGCCACCTATATTAAAATTATTAACCCCTAATCTAATCCCCCTACCCCGCCGCCACCTACATTAAAATGATAACCCCCCTAATGTGAGCCCCTACACCGCCGCCACCTATATTAAAATGATTAACCCCTAATCTAATCCCCTTACACTGCTGCCACCTATATTAAAATGATTTACCCCTAATCTAATCCCCTACACCGCCGCCACCTATATTAAAATGATTTACCCCTAATCTAATCCCCCTACACCGCCGCCAACTATATTAAAATGATTAACCCCTAATCTAATCCCCCTACACTGCCACCACCTATATTAAAATGATTAACCACTAAACCTAAGTCTAACCCTAACACCCCCTAATGTAATTATTATTAAAATAAATCTAAATAATATTAATAATATTAACTAAATTATTCCTATTTAAATCTAAATACTTACCTATAAAATAAACCCTAAGATAGCTACAATATAATTAATAATTACATTGTAGCTATTTTAGGGTTTATATTTATTTTACAGGTAACAGTATTTATTTTAACTAGGTACAATAGCTATTAAATAGTTAATAACTATTTAATAGCTACCTAGTTAAAATAATTACCAAATTACCTGTAAAATAAATCCTAACCTAAGTTAGAAATACACCTACACTATCAATAAATTAATGAAACTACAATTATCTAAACTAAAATATGATTAAATACACTAAACTAAATTACAAAAAAAAAACAAAATACTAAATTGCAAAAAATAAAAAAGATTACCAGAATTTTAAGCTAATTACACCTAATCTACACCCCCTAATAAAATAACAAAGCCCCCCAAAATAAAAAAATGTCCCTACCCTAAACTAAATTACAAAAAGTAATCAGCTCTATTACCAGCCATTAAAAGGGCCTTTTGTGGGGCATTGCCCCAAAGTATTCAGCTCTTTTACCTGTAAAAAAAAAGAACAACCCCCCATTACAACCCACCACCCACACACCCCTACTCTAAAACCCACCAAATCCCCCCTTAAAAAAACCTACGTCTAACCCCCAAGTGGTCCCTACCTGTCCTGAAGACCGGTGGAGAAGGTCCTGTTCCAGGCGGAGAAGTCTTCTTCCAGGCGGCGACCTCTTCTTCTTCCAGGAACCAACCGGCGCGGAGCGGAGGAGTTGAAGACCGATGACCACGGAGCTGAAGACCGTCCTCTCTGGAACTGAAGACCGCCAATGCAGGAACTGAAGATTGGCAATGCTGGAACTGCAGACCGGAGCCATGGAGCGTGGAGGATCCTCTTCATACGATCGCCGCCGTACACTGAATAGGAATTCAAGGTACGCGATTAAAAATGGCGTCCCTTAAATTCCTATTGGCTGATTTGAGCCTTCAAATTCAAATCAGCCAATCAGATAAAAGCTACTTTAATTCTATTGACTGATTTGAATAGCCAATAGAATAAGAGCTACTGTAATTCTACTGGCTATTCTAATCAGCCAATAGAATTACAGTAGCTCTTATTCCATCTTCAAGACATCCGATGCGGAGCATCCTCTTCTTTCCACGGCCGACGACTGAATGAAGTTTCCTTTAAATGACGTAATCCAAGATGGCATCCCTCAAATTCCGATTGGCTGATAGGATTCAGCCAATCGGAATTAAGGTAGGAAAAATCCGATTGGTTGATGCTATCAGCCAATCGGATTGAAGTTCAATCCGATTGGCTGATTGGATCAGCGAATAGAATGAGAGGTCAATTCTTCTGGCTGATCCAATCAGCCAATTGGATTGAACTTTAATCCGATTGGCTAATAGCAGTAAACAACTCAGATGTTTCCTACCTTTATTCCGATTGGCTGATAGAATCTTATCAGCCAATCGGAATTAGAGGGACGCCATCTTGGATGACGTCATTTAAAGGAACCTCAGTCGTTGGCCGTGGAAAGAAGAGGATGCTCCGCGTCCGATGTCTTGAAGATGGACCCGCTCCGCGCCGGATGGATGAAGATAGAAGATGCCGCCTGGATGAAGACTTCTGCTGGATGGAGGACCTCTTCTGCCCCGATCGGATGAAGACTTGTGCCAGTCCGGATGTCCTCTTCTGTCCCATCGGTGCCTGGCTGGCTGAAGATGGCTCAAGGTAGGGTGATCTTCAATGGGGTAGTGTTAGGTTTTTTTAAGGGGGGATCGGGTGGGTTTTAGAATAGGGGTGTGTGGGTGGTGGGTTGTAATGTTCGGGGGGGTCTTGTATTTTTTTTACAGGTAAAAGAGCTGATTACTTTGGGGAAATGCCCCGCAAAAAGCCCTTTTAAGGGCTGGTAAAAGAGCTGATTACTTTTATTTTATTAGGGGGCTTAGATTAGGTGTAATTAGATTAAAATTCTTGTAATATTTTTTTATATTTTGTAATTTAGTGGGTTTTTTTGTACTATAGTTTAGTTTAGTTAATTGTATTTTAGTTTAGATAATTGTAGGTAATTTATTTAATTAA
The DNA here is from genome assembly GCF_027579735.1 of Bombina bombina. Taxonomy (NCBI): domain Eukaryota; kingdom Metazoa; phylum Chordata; class Amphibia; order Anura; family Bombinatoridae; genus Bombina; species Bombina bombina. The sequence goes on from NC_069503.1 coordinate 640,611,187, forward strand.
TTTATTGATAAAGCGGATCATGTCTGCTGCACATCGATAAACACCGACAGCATACACTCTCTGCATTTATCATTGCACCAGCAGTTCTTGTGAACTGCTGGTGCAATACCACTCCCCTGCAGATTCATGGCCAATCGGCCGCTAGCAGGGGGTGTCAATCAACCCGATATCCTACCTTTACTGTCAAATTACTAGTGAGTAGCTCTAATCACTTATTTATTTCAGCTTTTTCTTCTACTAAGCATGCTTGAAATGTATCTAGAGTTGCCACCTCGGCTATGTTTTCCTGGGCACTGAGTTACACATGCTGCAGGGTATGCAGGAAGGAAAATGAATAGTACTGTCCAGGATCACTATTTGTGTGCTGTCCAGGGGGTTCAATTCATGTTCCCCTCTGCACACCCTGCAGCATGTGTAACTCATAAGTGTTCACGAAAACATAGCAGAGGTGGCAACCCTAAATGTATCAGAATAAAATAAAAATCTGAATGACACATTTCAAAGAAATGGATATTTTAGTCTGTAGGCTTGGCTAATCATTTTCAATATTAAGAAATAGGGAAGGGACTCTTTTTAAACACACAAAAAACCTGACATAATTTAAATACTTACTTATAATAATTTAATGAAATAATCGCTGTAAAATTGTGACAGTGTCAACAAAGATCTAAAGGTACAAGCAATACCAGGGATTAACACTGAGCAGTCTAGTGAACTTAAGATATTGCTGACCAATATGGGGTCGATTTATGATGCTGCGAATGCAGCTGTTTCCGAGCGAGCCTTTAGGCTCGCTGGAAACATAAGTTAAGAAGCAGAGGTCTTAAGACCGCTGCTCCTTAACTCGTCTCCCACCTCTGAGGTGGCAGACTGCGATCATCCCAATCAGATACGATGGGGATGATTGACACCCCCTGCTAGTGGCTGCGAATGTGCAGGGGGCGGTATTGCACAAGTATTTCACACAAAATGCTTGTGCAATGTGTCTGCATTTATCAATGTCGGGCGGACATGATAAATCGGGAACTATATGTGAATGAAGAAAAGTGATTAAATAGAAATGTAAGTAAAAAATAAATGAGATAGAGGTTTCGAAGAGACTTAAGTTACTTCTAAGCTCAAATGTACTTCAGTCTCTTGTTAGCCTCTTGTTAAAATCCATACCGACTGAGGAGCAACAATGCACTATTGGGAGTTAGCTGGTTTTTGGTAGATACACTAATATGCCTCTTTTCAATGGTTTACCAGATGTGTTCATCTATGTCCCAGTAGTGATGTGTTGCTCTGGAGCTGAAACTATGTGTTTAATAACTTTGCAGGGATGAAACCTATGTAACAATGGCAATCTTGCACACTTCTCGTTCATAGGAATAGAAAAAGTTAAAAATAATTGGAGGGGTGGAAACATACAGTCCCAGCTTATTAAAAAAGAAACAAATTGGATTTTTAATTTAAAAACTTTACAACCCAATGGTTTAAACATCGACTTCGATATAGGGTGTTATCTTAGGGATTAAGACTTTCTGTTCTTATAACCTTTTTTATTCCTCATGAAATCACTTTTTATAAAAAAAATTATTTATTATTTTCTATTTTTTATGGAATTTTTAAAAAAAACTTTTTTAGGGATTTTCTATGTCACCATTCCCCAAAAAATATATATATTTTTTGATGGCACTAATATATTGATATTATTATTTTTTCTATTAACTATCAATCTAACAGATTGGATGTTCAGTGCTGTATGTCACCATCTTGCACGAAGAAAGAAAATTTATTCTAAACTTATTCTATATTTCTCACTTTATGGGTCACTTGGTCTCAGTAACAGAGAGAATAATTTTAATATAACCAAATGTTAACTATCGTATGGCATAAAGTTTAAGATGTCTATATTTTTATTCCTTGTATCATCATATTATATATTGTATCAATATTGCACAGTGATTAATTATTAATCTGTATATGGCGCAACTGTTACCATTATGTCTCTTATGCATAAGGCACTCCCATTTGCGATATCCAACCAATGAGCACAGCTAATACAGGTTTAAAAAGCCCTGTATTACACCTTTCTGGAGCTTGACAAAGGCCCTGACCGGGCTGAAACGCGTTGCTCCTCCCACTCCACGCCACCTGACGTAACATTACCTACACAGACCGGCTTCTGTGTTAACTGCAACTTTCAGCGGAGTATCTTTGAAAAATCCGGTACTGTTCCAAAGGCTTATCCGGCTCTGCTACAGCTTGCTAAAAGGGACCCATCGGCACAGCAGCAACCAAGACACGGTGTAAGTAAAAGTGAACACCTTTTGTTTGGTTTTCTGCTTGTGTATGATTTGGATCCGTTTGTCGTTCCAGCCTCACTCTGCTTCTCAAGGAATCAGCTGTGGATCTCGACCGCTCACTCTTATTCCGGACCTGCAACATTTGTTTCGCATATCAGCTCCAGGGTTGTTTTGTTATTTTTGATGCTACACTGACATCTGCTATAGTGCCATATTGTGTGTTGCTATATTGTGTCAAGTTAGTTTGATTGTTACATTCTTACTATTTAATTGCTACAATTATTTTATTGCTCTTTTGCTGATCAGCTTTTTTAGTTTATGTTTAATATTGTATAAATAAATTCACATTGTATCTTTTAAAACAAGTTATCTCATTACTGAGGCCAAAGGTTTCATATTTTAAACATTTGACTATTGTCACGGTTTATCCAATCACTAGTTTCAGCTGCAATGTTTTGCAGCGCCAAGGTCTTTTGAAATATCTGGTTCCATCTGGGACACGATTTTCAAAATACAAATTTTCTGTTTTTGGTTGTGGAGATAGGGGTCTCCATTTTTTCCCTTGGTCTATTGGTGCCTTTTCCTTAGCGCAGGGCAACATTTTTCTTTATTTTTAGGGATGAAACCTATACAAAAAATAGGGCATTCATAAAACAATACACATTAGAGCACTTTTATGTCTATTTATTGAAAATAAAAATGTAAATTAAAAAAAAAAAAAGCTTATTAAATAGCACTAACATTTATATTTACTGCTTTTTTTTTTGCTGCACATATTTCTAATGTTCTCTTTAGCTAAAAGGAAATTATTGTTCTTTACAATTCATTGCATATGTCCACTATTTTAAACTATGGGGCTGATTTATGTAAGTGCGAGCAGACATGATACGATGTAGCGTATTATGTCAGCCGCACATTGATAAATGCCGAAACATAAGCTGTCGGCATTTATTATTGCACAAGCAGTTCTTGTGAACTGCGTGTGCAATGCCGCCCCCTGCAGATTTGCGGCCAATCTAGCAGGGAGTGTCAATGAGCCCGATCGCATAGGATCGGGCAGAATTAATGTCCGCAGCCTCGGAGCAGGCGGACAAGTTATGGAGCAGCGGTCTTTAGACCGCTGCTTCATAACTGCTGTTTCCGGCTAGCATGAGGGCTCGCGCGGAAACAGGGGCATAACGCTCCATTTAGAGCTTGATAATTTGGCCGCTAAGTATCTTGAAATTGGTGCATGCTGTGAGCTGAAACATTTTACAACACCTACTGGAAATGAAAAATTTGAATAAATGCAAAGATGAAAACACAGAAATGAAAATGTGTTTTGACTTTATCATTCTCGTATCATTACAATTAAAAGCTATCACAAATTATGCAAATTTGCTATAAATAGTTTGATGCCAAGAAATGTGTCCAACTTTGATATGCAAATGTTAATACTATACAAGCATAACAACATTGAATTATTGTCCAAAAAGCAGATCTTCAGATTCTATAGCAGATAGGTCTAAATATCTCACAATTTCAGTAGAATTATTTGTTTTTGAAAGTAAAGAGATTATTTATTAGTTTTACTCTGACAACATCTGACTGCCAGCATTTTAGAAATATATACTATAGTGAAGACTACCACCAGAACTGTATATTTCAGTATTGCAGTATTGATTATAGAAAAGCTATCACCTAGATTATGAGTTTTGCGTTAGAAGCTGTGCTTTGCTAACGAGCAGTTTATGCTCACTGCTCACTTACAGACAGCGCTGGTATTACGGGTTTTTACAAACCCGGCATTAACCGCAAAAAAGTGAGCAGAGAGCAAAATTTTGCTCCACATCTCACCTCAATACCAGCGCTGCTTACGTTAGCGGTGAGCTGGCTAAATGTGCTCGTGCACGATTTTTCCCCATAGGGAAATAAAACCTAACACCTGCAAAAAAGCAGTGTAAAGCTCCTAACGCAGCCCCATTGATTCCTATGGGGAAAATACATTTATGTCTACACCTAACATGAAACCCGAGTCTAAACACCCCTAATCTTACACTTATAACCCTTAATCTGCCGCCCCCGACATCGCCAACACCTACATTATATTGTTAACCCATAATCTGCCGCTCCAGGACACCGCCGCCACCTACATTATACTTATGAACCCCTAATCTGCTGCCCCCAACATCGTCGACACCTACATTATATTTATTAACCCCTAATCTGCCACCCCCAATGTCGCCGCAACCTAACTACATTTATTAACCCCTAATCTGCCGCCCCCAACGTCGCCACCACTATAATAAAGTTATTAACCCCTGAACCGAAGCCTAACCCTAACCTTTACCCCCTAACTTAAATATAATTTAAATAAATCTAAATAAAATTACTACAATTAACTAAATAATTCCTATCTAAATACTTACCTATAAAATAAACCTTAAGATAGCTACAATATATATTTTACAGGCAACTTTGTATTTATTTTAACTAGGTACAATAGTTATTAAAGAGTTATTAACTATTTAATAACTACCTAGTTAAAATAAAGACAAATTTACCTGTAAAATAAAACCTAACCTAAGGTACAATTGCACCTAACACTACACTACAATGAAATTAATTACCTAAATTAAATATAATTAATTACAATTAACCCCTTAGTGACCGAGGACGTGCAGGGTACGTCTGAAAAAAAGGCAGTTAACGCCTGACGACGTACCCTGCACGTCCTCGGCTAAAGTGAGTGCTGGAAGCGATCAAGATCGCTTCCAGGCACTATTACAGTACTGCAGGGATGCCTCGATGTCTGGGCATCCCTGCAGTGCTGTTACGGAGTGCCGGGACCGGAGCGATCACTCCCCCTTGAGTGATCACTTCCGGTTTTGCTCCACGTGGAGCCCGGGAGTGCAGCAGAGCATCGGAAGCGATCGGACACGCTTCCGATGCTCTGCTAGTGTGCTAAGTGCCTCGGTGGGTCGAGGCACTTAGTTAGTATATAAATAAAATAAAAAATGGGAAAAAATAAATAAAATATAAAATAAAAAAGCCCCACATATAGCGCCCCCCCCCCTCCCCCATGAGGCTTCCAAAATGGCGATGCCCGGTGCATCATGGGGCATCTGGGGGTGTCCCTAGCCTGTCTCACCATAGGGGCAAGCTAGGGTCACCCAATCTGAGCCTTCTTAGAAAAAAAAAATAATAATAATAAAATACCCCATTTGTCTGATCATGTCAATATTTGTAAATATTGACTCTGATCAGTGTGGATCTCCCTCCCTCTCCTCACTTGCCATTTTGTTGGAGAAAGAGAGAGACCTGTATTTTAGCAGAGAGAGATTTATTTCTTTTATTTGTTAAAAAATTTAAAATCCAAAGGCTCTTTTCAGAGCCATTAACCCCTAGCTTGCCAGTGATCACTATAAATCACTGGCAGTAGCACAGCTGCACTTTTTTTTGCTGTCTGTGCATTTTTTTAGGGGTTAATTTTTGTTGTTGTATTTTTTTTTAAAAACTCAAAGGCTCCTTTCAGAGCCATTTAGCTAATTTAATTTAATTTAAAGACTATTTAACCCCTAGCTTGCCAGTGATCGCTATACATCACTGGCATTAGCATAGCTGTACTTTTTTGCTGTCTGTGCATTTTTTAGGGGTTAATTTTTGTTGTTGTAATTTTTTAAAAACCTAAACGCTCCTTTCAGAGCCATTTAGCTAATTTAATTTAATTTAAATAGTATTTAACCCCTAGCTTGCCAGTGATCGCTATACATCACTGGCATTAGCATAGCTGTACTTTTTTGCTGTCTGTGCATTTTTTTAGGGGTTAATTTTTGTTGTTGTAATTTTTTAAAAACCCAAAGGCTCCTTTCAGAGCCATTTAGCTAATTTAATTTAATTTAAAGAGTATTTAACCCCTAGCTTGCCAGTGATCGCTATAAATCACTGGCATTAGCATAGCTGTACATTTTTGCTGTCTGTGCATTTTTTTAGGGGTTAATTTTTGTTGTTGTCATTTTTTAAAAACCCAAAGGCTCCTTTCAGAGCCATTTAGCTAATTTAATTTAATTTAAAGAGTATTTAACCCCTAGCTTGCCAGTGATCGCTATAAATCACTGGCATTAGCATAGCTGTACTTTTTTTTAAAAAAACCCAAAGGCCATTTAGTTAATTTAATTTAAAGAGTATTTAACCCCTAGCTTGCCAGTGATCGCTATAAATCACTGGCATTAGCATAGCTGTACTTTTTTTAAAAAAAACCCAAAGGCCATTTAGTTAATTTAATTTAAAGAGTATTTAACCCCTAGCTTACCAGTGATCGCTATAAATCACTGGCATTAGCATAGCTGTACTTTTTTTTAAAAAAACCCAAAGGCCATTTAGTTAATTTAATTTAAAGAGTATTTAACCCCTAGCTTGCCAGTGATCGCTATAAATCACTGGCATTAGCATAGCTGTACTTTTTTTTAAAAAAACCCAAAGGCCATTTAGTTAATTTAATTTAAAGAGTATTTAACCCCTAGCTTGCCAGTGATCGCTATAAATCACTGGCATTAGCATAGCTGTACTTTTTTTAAAAAAAACCCAAAGGCCATTTAGTTAATTAATTAATTTTGGTTTTCTGTGACAGATACAAAAATGTCACAGAAAAGATATAGTGTTGAGGAGGCGTATGCCATCCTTGCGTCAGAGTCAGATGCCTCTATGTCTGACTCAGACCCCAATTTTGACCCTGCCATATGCTCAGATACATCATTAGATGCAGTCTCAACTGATAGTGATGTATCTGTGGCTGCTAGCCCCCCTGCCAGCCCCCCTGCTAGAAGGAGGCGTGTTGCTGCCATTGCCGCTGAAGAGTGGGTAACGCCTCATCTCCAGAGGCCAGATATCCCACCCTTCACAGCAAATGCTGGCATAAATATAGATGTGGCAGGTTTTAGCCCCCAACAGTTTCTGGAGGTGTTTCTGGGTGATGATGTATTGGGGAACATTGTCGCCCAAACTAATTTATATGCCCATCAGTACCGTGCTGCAAAGCCTGAAACATATTTGGCAAAGCAGCAATGGGCCCCCATCAATGTGCCAGAATTTAAAAAATTCTGGGCATTGACTATGCTGATGGGCATCATAAAGAAACCCTCCGTTCGCTCCTACTGGAGCAGTAGCCCCATCTGCTCTACCCCCATTTTCTCCCAGAGTATGTCGAGGCAGAGATATGAAATGATTCTTCATTTCATGCACTTCAGCGACAACAGCCTGTGCCCCCCTAGGGAGCATCCCCAATTTGACAGGCTGTATAAAATCCGCCCCCTGATTACCCACTTTTCTGCCAGGTTTGCAGAGGCTTATACACCTGGAAGGAATATATGCGTTGATGAATCCCTGATGAAGTATAAGGGAAGGCTGGGATTCAAGCAGTATATTCCTTCCAAGCGCTCCAGGTATGGGGTAAAGGTGTATAAGCTCTGTGAGAGCGAGACTGGGTATACTCAGGCCTTCCGGGTGTATGAGGGAAAGGATAGCCACCTTGACCCTCCAGGTTGCCCAGAACATATGGGAACCACTGGCAAGATTGTCTGGGACCTGATATTACCCCTAATGAACAAAGGGTATCACTTGTACTTAGACAATTTTTATACAAGTGTCCTTTTGTTCAAGCTACTGTATTGCTTTGATACAGTAGCTTGCGGTACTATTAAAAAGAACTGCAAAGGTTTCCCAGGACAACTTGTACGCACCCGGCTACGAAGGGGGGAGACCTCTGCTCTGCGCCAAGAGGAGCTGTTGGCACTGAAGTACAGAGACAAGAAGGATGTATACCTTCTTACCACCATCCACACAGAGAGGACGGTGGCGGTCTCTGTACGTGGCAGAGCTGAGATCATAAGGAAGCCAGTGTGCATCAAGTCTTATAACAGACATATGGGTGGGGTTGATCTGGCAGATCAGCTGCTGCAGCCCTACCTAATTATGCGGAAGACAAGGGCCTGGTACAAAAAGGTTGCAATTTACCTAATGCAGATTGCAACCCACAACGCTTTTTTGTTGTTCAAAAAAGCAAACCCCGGAATGAAACTGACTTTTTTACAATTTCAGCTCCAGATCATTTCGGGGATTTTGTACCATGATGCACCTGCTCCCCGGGCGGTGATGGGAGAGAGCAGAGTTGGGGCTACTCATTTTATTTTTAAAATCCCCCCTACTGCCGCAAAGCAGAGACCACAAAAAAAATGCAGAGTCTGTACCAAGAGGGGGCAGAGAAGGGACACTGTATATCACTGTCCTGATTGCCCTGGACAGCCTGGACTCTGCATTGGGGACTGCTTCAAGCGGTACCATACAATGGTCAATTTTTAAAAAATAAATAAATTTGCTGTTATTTTTTTTTTGTTATGTTTACTGTTAAATTTTTTGTTATTTTTTTACTTTTAATGTGCCAGATTTTTACATTTCACTAATATATTTTTTTTTCTAAAATGGGGCTATTTTTTTTTTTTTTACAAAAACCCCTGTCAAACCTATGCATGGGGACATAGGTGTACTCAGGGTGCCTAGCAGAAAACAACCTATAGTATTTTTTTTGCACTAACTTACAACAGTCTCTCCTAAATCATAGTCAAAAAGCAATGTGTGTGTAAAAATGAAAATTGAAAAAATGCCACCATACACTTTCTCCAATTTTTTTAGCTAAAACAGTTACTTCAAATGCATCAAAGCACAACATATACAATACCTTGGGGTGTCAACATTTCAAAAATATGCACATTCATGGCAATAAATAAAAGTGGGGTTTACAATAGGCCCCAAACTAAAGATAGGCCTATCAGAAGAAATACTCTCACTTAATAACTAAAATCACAAGTCATAAAATTGTAACATAACCTTCCCAAAATCCTGGCAAACCTATGCATGGGGGGCATAGGTGTACTCAGGGTGCCTAGCAGAAAACAACCTGAAGTATTTTTTTGCACTAACTTACAACAGTCTCTCCTAAATCATAGTCAAAAAGCAATGTGTGTGTAAAAATGAAAATTGAAAAAATGCCACCATACACTTTCTCCAATTTTTTTTAGCTAAAACAGTTACTTCAAATGCATCAAAGCACACCATATACAATACCTTGGGGTGTCAACATTTCAAAAATATGCACATTCATGGCAATAAATAAAAGTGGGGTTTACAATAGGCCCCAAACTAAAGATAGGCCTATCAGAAGAAATACTCTCACTTAATAACTAAAATCACAAGTCATAAAATTGTAACATAACCTTCCCAAAATCCTGGCAAACCTATGCATGGGGGGCATAGGTGTACTCAGGGTGCCTAGCAGAAAACAACCTGAAGTATTTTTTTGCACTAACTTACAACAGTCTCTCCTAAATCATAGTCAAAAAGCAATGTGTGTGTAAAAATGAAAATTGAAAAAATGCCACCATACACTTTCTCCAATTTTTTTAGCTAAAACAGTTACTTCAAATGCATCAAAGCACACCATATACAATACCTTGGGGTGTCAACATTTCAAAAATATGCACATTCATGGCAATAAATAAAAGTGGGGTTTACAATAGGCCCCAAACTAAAGATAGGCCTATCAGAAGAAATACTCTCACTTAATAACTAAAATCACAAGTCATAAAATTGTAACATAACCTTCCCAAAATCCTGGCAAACCTATGCATGGGGGGCATAGGTGTACTCAGGGTGCCTAGCAGAAAACAACCTGAAGTATTTTTTTGCACTAACTTACAACAGTCTCTTCTAAATCATAGTCAAAAAGCAATGTGTGTGTAAAAATGAAAATTGAAAAAATGCCACCATACACTTTCTCCAATTTTTTTAGCTAAAACAGTTACTTCAAATGCATCAAAGCACACCATATACAATACCTTGGGGTGTCAACATTTCAAAAATATGCACATTCATGGCAATAAATAAAAGTGGGGTTTACAATAGGCCCCAAACTAAAGATAGGCCTATCAGAAGAAATACTCTCACTTAATAACTAAAATCACAAGTCATAAAATTGTAACATAACCTTCCCAAAATCCTGGCAAACCTATGCATGGGGGGCATAGGTGTACTCAGGGTGCCTAGCAGAAAACAACCTGAAGTATTTTTTTGCACTAACTTACAACAGTCTCTCCTAAATCATAGTCAAAAAGCAATGTGTGTGTAAAAATGAAAATTGAAAAAATGCCACCATACACTTTCTCCAATTTTTTTAGCTAAAACAGTTACTTCAAATGCATCAAAGCACACCATATACAATACCTTGGGGTGTCAACATTTCAAAAATATGCACATTCATGGAAACAAATAAATTGGGGTATGTTAAAATACCCCCAAAAAGACAATAGGCAAAGAAAATATGTTAAATGTGAAAAAAAAATCACAAACGCATGTTGGACATTTGGCATTACACCCCCCGAACAAGCCAAGAAACGTATGCATAGGTGGTATCACTGTACTCAGGAGATGTTGGTGAACACATATTGGGGTCTTCTTTGGCGGTAACACATAACAGGAGCTGAGAATTCATGTCTAAAGTACAATGTGTGTGAAAAATAACACACAAAAAATGACTGCCTAATAGTTTGACAAAGAATTAGTGCATGGAAAGTGTTAAAATACCAGCATTTGAAATACCCTAGGGTGTCTACTTTTCAAAAATATATGGTTTGATGGGGGTAAATTACATTGGCCGGCTTCAGAAATGTCCTACATAGGACATGGGTGCATGGGATGTGAAAATTCCAAGTTGAAAAACTGGAATGCGCCCCCTAAAAATAAGGCCTTTTAGCCCCCAGAGAACCCAACACACCTATACATGGGTGGTATCACTGTACTCAGGAGATGTTGTTGAATACATATTGAGGTTTTTTTTGGCAGTAACACATAACAGGGACTGAGAATATATGCCTAAAGTACAACGTGTGTGAAAAATAACACAAAAAAAATGACTACCCAAAAGTTTGACAAAGACTAGTGGTTGAAATAGTGCATGGAAAGTGTTAAAATACCAGCATTTGAAATACCCTAGGGTGTCTACTTTTCAAAAATATATGGTTTGATGGGGGTAATTTACATTGCCCGGCTTCAGAAATGTCCCAAATAGGACATGGGTGCATGATGACAGATATGAAAATTCCAAGTTGAAAAACTGGAATGCGCCCCCTAAAAATAAGGCCTTTTAGCCCCCAGAGAACCCAACACACCTATACATGGGTAGTATCACTGTACTCAGGAGATGTTGTTGAATACATATTGAGGTTTTTTTTTGGCAGTAACACATAACAGGGACTGAGAATATATGCCTAAAGTACAATGTGTGTGAAAAATAATGCAAAAAAATGACTACCTAAAAGTTTGACAAAGACTAGTGGTTGAATTAGTGCATGGAAAGTGTTAAAATACCAGCATTTGAAATACCCTAGGGTGTCTACTTTTCAAAAATATATGGTTTGATGGGGGTAATTTACATTGGCCGGCTTCAGAAATGTCCCAAATAGGACATGGGTGCATGATGACAGATGTGAAAATTCCAAGTTGAAAAACTGGAATGCGCCCCCTAAAATTAAGGCCTTTTAGCCCCCAGAGAACCCGACACACCTATACATGGGGGGTATCACTGTACTCAGGAGATGTTGTTGAATACATATTGAGGTTTTTTTTTGGCAGTAACACATAACAGGGACTGAGAATATATGCCTAAAGTACAATGTGTGTGAAAAATAATGCAAAAAAATGACTACCTAAAAGTTTGACAAAGACTAGTGGTTGAATTAGTGCATGGAAAGTGTTAAAATACCAGCATTTGAAATACCCTAGGGTGTCTACTTTTCAAAAATATATGGTTTGATGGGGGTAATTTACATTGGCCGGCTTCAGAAATGTCCCAAATAGGACATGGGTGCATGATGACAGATGTGAAAATTCCAAGTTGAAAAACTGGAATGCGCCCCCTAAAATTAAGGCCTTTTAGCCCCCAGAGAACCCGACACACCTATACATGGGGGGTATCACTGTACTCAGGAGATGTTGTTGAATACATATTGAGGTTTTTTTTGGCAGTAACACATAACAGGGACTGAGAATATATGCCTAAAGTACAATGTGTGTGAAAAATAATGCAAAAAAAATGACTACCTAAAAGTTTGACAAAGACTAGTGGTTGAATTAGTGCATGGAAAGTGTTAAAATACCAGCATTTGAAATACCCTAGGGTGTCTACTTTTCAAAAATATATGGTTTGATGGGGGTAATTTACATTGGCCGGCTTCAGAAATGTCCCAAATAGGACATGGGTGCATGATGACAGATGTGAAAATTCCAAGTTGAAAAACTGGAATGCGCCCCCTAAAATTAAGGCCTTTTAGCCCCCAGAGAACCCGACACACCTATACATGGGGGGTATCACTGTACTCAGGAGATGTTGTTGAATACATATTGAGGTTTTTTTTGGCAGTAACACATAACAGGGACTGAAAATATATGCCTAAAGTACAATGTGTGTGAAAAATAATGCAAAAAAATGACTACCTAAAAGTTTGACAAAGACTAGTGGTTGAATTAGTGCATGGAAAGTGTTAAAATACCAGCATTTGAAATACCCTAGGGTGTCTACTTTTCAAAAATATATGGTTTGATGGGGGTAATTTACATTGGCCGGCTTCAGAAATGTCCCAAATAGGACATGGGTGCATGATGACAGATGTGAAAATTCCAAGTTGAAAAACTGGAATGCCCCCCCTAAAATTAAGGCCTTTTAGCCCCCAGAGAACCCGACACACCTATACATGGGGGGTATCACTGTACTCAGGAGATGTTGTTGAATACATATTGAGTTTTTTTTTGGCAGTAACACATAACAGGGACTGAGAATATATGCCTAAAGTACAATGTGTGTGAAAAATAATGCAAAAAAATGACTACCTAAAAGTTTGACAAAGACTAGTGGTTGAATTAGTGCATGGAAAGTATTAAAATACCAGCATTTGAAATACCCTAGGGTGTCTACTTTTCAAAAATATATGGTTTGATGGGGGTAATTTACATTGGCCCGCTTCAGAAATGTCCCAAATAGGACATGGGTGCATGATGACAGATATGAAAATTCCAAGTTGAAAAACTGGAATGCGCCCCCTAAAATTAAGGCCTTTTAGCCCCCAGAGAACCCGACACACCTATACATGGGGGGTATCACTGTACTCAGAAGTTGTTGTTGAACACATATTGAGGTGTTTTTGGTCAGTAACATATAACAGGAACTGAGAATCCATGCCTAAAGTACAATGCGTGTGAAAAATAACACACCAAAATGACTACCCAAAAGTTTGACAAAGACTGGTGGTTGAATTAGTGCATGCAAAGTGTTAAAATACCAGCATTTGAAATACCCTAGGGTGTCTACTTTTTAAAAATATATGGTTTGATGGGGGTAATTTGCATTGTCCGGCTTCAGAAATGTCCCAAATAGGACATGAGTGCATGACGACAGATGTGAAAATTCCAAATTAAAAAACTGGAATGCGCCCCCTAAAAATAAGGCCTTTTAGCCCCCAGAGAACCCAACAGACCTATACATGGGTGGTATCACTGTACTCAGGAGATGCTGCTGAAGACATATTGGGGTGTTATTTGGCAGTAACCCTTAACGTTCTCAGTAAATGTATTCTTGAATTGCTATTTTGTCAAAAAATCACCACTTTTTTTTTTTTTTTTTCAAACTTTGGCATAGATTGGTGGTAAAATAGTTGCATGGAAAGAGTCAAAATACCCCATGTTTAATACCTTAGGTTGTGTTCTTTTAAAAAATATATATATGTGAAGGGTTAATCAGGGATTCCTGACAGATATCAGTGTTCCAATGTAACTATCGCTAATTTTTTTAAAAATTTTTTGGAAATAGCAAAGTGCTACTTGTACTTATTGCCCTATAACTTGCAAAAAAAAGCAAAGAACATGTAAACATTGAGTATTTCTAAACTCAGGACAAAATTTAGAAACTATTTAGCATGGGAGTTTTTTGGTAGTTGTTGAAGTGTAGGAGATTTTGAGGGTCAAAGTTAAAAAAGTGTGTTTTTTTCAATTTTTTCCTCATATTTTATAAAATTTTTTATAGTAAATTATAAGATATGATGAAAATAATGGTATCTTTAGAAAGTCCATTTAATGGCGAGAAAAACGGTATATAATATGTGTGGGTACAGTAAATGAGTAAGAGGAAAATTACAGCTAAACACAAACACCGCAGAAATGTAAAAATAGCCTTGGTCCCAAACGGACAGAAAATGGAAAAGTGCTGCGGTCATTAAGGGGTTAAATAAAATTATTTAAAGTACAAAAAAACAAACACTAAATTACAGAAAATAATAAAGAAATTACAAGATTTTTAAACTAATTACACCTTATCTAATCCCCCTAACAAAATAAAAAAGCCCCCCAAAATAAAAAAAACCCTACCCTACACTAAATTACAAATAGCCCTTAAAAGGGCTTTTTGCGGAGCATTGAGCAAAAGTAATCAGCTCTTTTACCTGGAAAAAAAATTACAATTCCCCCCCAACATTAAAACCCCCCTTAAAAAAAAACTAACACTAACCCCCTGAAGATCACCTTACCGGGAGACGTCTTCAGTGAACCGGGCCGAAGTCCTCAACGAAGCTGGGAGAAGTCTTCATCCAAGCCGGGCGAAGTGGTCCTCCAGACGGGTAGAAGTCTTCATCCGAACGGCATCTTCTATCTTCATCCATCTGGCGCGGAGCGGGTCCATCTTCAAGACATCCGATGTGGAGCATCCTCTTCTTCCGACGGCTAAACACAGAATGAAGGTTCCTTTAAATGATGTCATCCAAGATGGCATCCATTCATTTCCGATTGGCTGATTGGCCAATCGGAATTAAAGTAGAAAAAATCCTATTGGCTGATGCAATCAGCCAATAGGATTGAACTGGCATTCTATTGGCTGATTGGAACAGATTGGATCAGCCAATAGGATTGAACTTCAATCCTATTGGCTGATTGCATCAGTCAATAGGATTTTTTCTAACTTAATTCCGATTGGCTGATAGAATTCTATCAGCCAATCGGGATTGAAGGGACGCCATCTTGGATGACGTCATTTAAAAGAAGCTTTATTCTGTGTTTAGCCGTCGGAAGAAGAGGATGCTCCGCGACGGATGTCTTGAAGATGGACCCGCTCCGCGCTGGATGGATGAAGATAGAAGATGCCGCCTGGATGAAGACTTCTGCCGTCTGGAGGACCACTTCGCTCGGCTTGGATGAAGACTTCTCCTGGCTTCATTGAGGTCTTCGGCCCGGTTGGGTGAAGACGTCTCCCGGTAAGGTGATCTTCAGGGGGTTAGTGTTAGGTTTTTTTAAGGGGGATTGGGTGGGTTTTAGAGTAGGGTTGGTTGTGTGGGTGGTGGGTTTTAATGTTGGGGGGGAAATTGTAATTTTTGTTTCAGGTAAAAGAGTTGATTACTTTGGGGCAATGCCCCGCAAAAGGCCTTTTTAAGGGCTATTTGTAATTTAGTGTAGGGTAGGGCTTTTTTATTTTGGGGGGGCTTTTTTATTTTGTTAGATTTGCGGTATTTCCGAGTCTGGCCAAAAAAGTGAGCGGTACACCTGTACCTGTAAGACTCGTAATACCAGTGGGCATTAAAAAGCAGCGTTGGGACCGGAAAAACACTGCTTTTTAAGATTAACGCAAGGCTCGTAATCTAGCCGTATGTAAACAAGATATAGCACCAAAATGCAACCCTACAATGGGTGACTGAGATAGCATCACCATAAAGATGGGGCCTAGAGCAGCTTTTAACCCAGTGAAATCTTCACAGCTGCTTGCCTGAGTTGGGTGAAGACGTCTCCCGGTAAGGTGATCTTCAGGGGGTTAGTGTTAGGTTTTTTAAGGGGGATTGGGTGGGTTTTAGAGTAGGGTTGGTTGTGTGGGTGGTGGGTTTTAATGTTGGGGGGGAAATTGTAATTTTTGTTTCAGGTAAAAGAGTTGATTACTTTGGGGCAATGACCCGCAAAAGGCCTTTTTAAGGGCTATTTGTAATTTAGTGTAGGGTAGGGCTTTTTTATCTTGGGGGGGGGCTTTTTTATTTTGTTAGATTTGCGGTATTTCCGAGTCTGGACAAAAAAGTGAGCGGTACACCTGTACCTGTAAGACTCGTAATACCAGTGGGCATTAAAAAGCAGCGTTGGGACCGGAAAAACACTGCTTTTTAAGATTAACGTAAGGCTCGTAATCTAGCCGTATGTAAACAAGATATAGCACCAAAATGCAACCCTACAATGGGTTTATGGGTGATAGCATCACCATAAAGATGGGGCCTAGAGCAGCTTTTAACCCAGTGAAATCTTCACAGCTGCTTGCCTGAGTACATTGTCCCTTTAAGGTGCTTTGGTCAAAAGGAGTATTAGCCAAAACTATTTGATACCATTTAATTTTCAGTAATGGCAATTTCAGAAGTGACTGTTTTCTCAGATTCACTAAAACTTGAAGCAGAAATTAATTTGAAAGATATTTAAGAGCTTTCTTGGAATTCAAGTAGCATATAAATGTATTGTTTCATTTAATGCTCCATAGTGGAATATTTTATGTAAAGATAACATTATTCATTGGATAAGTATTGTGGCAGGGTTTTTGGTTCTCAAAACCATAGAAAGGGCTAGGCACAAGTTAAAAATACAACTAGGGCAGTACCAGCGGTGTAACTAAGCCTTGTTAAGCCCCAGGGTAAAGGCTGCAAAGGCCTTTCTGGTTGTTTGCATTAAGCAGAAGCTAAGCCAGCAGCCATGTAGGAAAAAAAGGACAAGTGGAGCGCTATGGGCTAGGGGCAAGGGGCCGTTTAAGGACGCACGTAAAATAACCAGCCATTACAAGTGGCTGGTTAATGCTGCTGCGAGCTTCCTGTAGCTAAGCGCAATGGTCAATGTCCCCCAATTGCCCCATAAATAAAGTGAGCAGTTCCATTATTAAAATACAAAAAAATGAGCCTTTTTGTTTTCAAAATAACTTCACAAAGCAGTTATAAGGGGTTAAAGTGAGGGGATGTGGGGTGTTAGAAAAAAAACGGCACTGAAAAGTGCCTTTACATAGCGGTCTATGGGGACTGTGTTTTAAACTGTAAATATATATGTATTTGCTTATATACATATATATTTTGTGTGAATATATATATGTGTGAATATATTCATATCCATATATATTTTACATTTGCTGCCCAACGCTGTGCACTTAACCCCTGTGCTGCACTAGGTTCTGTGCCATGTCTGACCGCATCAGAACGAGGCTCCCATTAAAGCCCATAAAAAGCGCTACCGTGAGCGCAATGCTTCCAGGCAATGTAAGCGCGACCTGCGCTTAACTTTTAATACCAACACACATTGTACATCGAAAAATAATTTTAGTAAGTGGGTCACCATGGATTCAGTTGTCTTCACTAGTAAGTGGTTAAACAAGTGTATGTTTTTTAATTTTAATAATTTGAAAGCTTGAATTTCTTGTAAGGGTTTATTTTTCTTTAGTTTCCTCCTTTTGTGTAACAGCCGTGTGTTCTGAGAGCGACAAGACTTCCTTTTTGTTTGATGCTTTGACAATAAGGAATGTATGTGAATAATAGGATCTCATCAAGGGGGCTGGCCTTGGTCAAACAACTCAGTCCTTTATGTTCATACTTAACTGTGAGAATAACTAAAGGAATCAAAGTGCTCTTTTAAATCTATGGTTTACATTCTGCTTGATTAAAGCTTATTGCAAGTACAGTGCTCAGAACTCAAATCATCATTCTTCCTGTTGCCATGGAAGCCTAATTCTTATGTCAATGCAACTCCCGGAAGGCCCTCAGCTGGACATTACTGCTGTGTGGGAAATAGAATACAGGCAACATTCAGCAACGGTAGTTAAATGTGTGTCATTGATTTTAGAAGATCTAAATATGAAAAACAGTCACAATATTTAGACTTAACATATGATGAACACTCAAGAATGTTTGATTAACCAGTTAAAATGATTAAATAGGGAAACAAAACAATTTTTTGTATGTAAGTAATAAAACATGTAAATAACTCTACAAGGTCCCACGCATCAATAGATTTTAAACTAACATTTGCTGAAAATTATTTATTGTTGAGCAGGACATCATTAAAAGAGCAGTAACTGAAGAAACATCTGCAAGCACTTTTCACTTCCCTGCAGTATATTTCACTATGTTTGTAAATTCAATAAACAGTTCTTCCAGAAATTCAACTGACTCACATTTTTGGTATTCTTATCATGGGACAGTTCATACCATTGTTCAATAGCTTTTTTTAATTTTCAAACAGATGTGTCTTTTTACAACTGTTGACTATATTCCTTAAATATTGCTAACAGGCCAATACAGTAAGCTTTTTTATTATTTGTTGTGCATAAGCATCATTTTCAACCCTACTAAGTTTTGGTTTCTTGTAAATGATATTTCAATCCATACAAGGTTCTTATGTTGTTGTGAGGTCCCCTGAATATATGACTGGAATATTCTGGAATATCTTAATTTCTTTATACCTGATTGGGTAAATACAAGAAAACCTAAATGTAAGAGGAATTTTTCCAAACCAAAATGGAAGCAATAAATAAGAAGCAAATGGAAGAACATTATCCAATATTTTATTTATTATTGCTAATCAGTATTTTGTGTGTTTATTTGCACCTTGTTATCTTATCCTGATAAGATCAATTCATTAAGGGCTAGATGATGAGTGGAATGCTATTTATCGCTCCTGCTCATGCGTTAACTCCGCTAGAAGTACGTTTTTTGTGGGCGCCAGTTAGCGCTCTTATTACAAGTTGAAAGCAAACCTTTTTCGCTTGGGGAATAACCTAACGTGCACAAAAAGCTGAACTTCAAATATTGCAATCACGTTAACATAATCCCCCATAGAAGTCAATGTACAGCAAAAGTGGAAAAAACCCAACACCCAATTGTGTTTTCTCAAGTGCGCTAACCTGACATGAAAATATAAATAATTCACATTCCAATGTTCTTCACATAGCAGAATGTGTTCTATTTATTCATAAATACACATTTCTACATACTGTATATCTGATTGTATTTTGGTACAATATGTATCTATACCTATATACAGTATATATATATATATATATATATATATATATAGATGATTATATATAGGTATATATACAGTATATATATATATATATATATATATATATATACACACATAAATATTTATAGGAATATCTATTTATAAATATGTAGAACATATTCCCCTGTGTGAAGAACATTGGAATGTAAAATATTTACAGTAAATACATAGTTAAACACTATGTATAAACATGCTTTTACATGTTTTCATCTACTTGACTATAAAAGGCTCCAATGCACTTCTATATATGTGTATATATGTATACATATGTATTTATGTGTTTATATGTGTATATATGACTGTAAATACAGAGAAAGTCCAGCACTCGCTTACAAGCCCTCAGCTAAGATTAAAAGCAAAACTGGAAGAGTTAGTTACCGCATCTGGCCAAATGGGACACGACCAGGTACCATGTCAAGGTCTCTTCCAAAACCTGGGTCCCTAATACAGCCATACAAATGCAAGATCTCAATAAAACAGCTGAGATCTTGTAAACGAGTGCTGGACTTTTTCTATGTGTTGTATTCATTTATTTTGTAATTTTCCCGATGGGTCTTGCACCCAGGCTTGTCTGGGGTTAATTGCCTGTGACTCTGGAGACAGCACAGCTTCCTGAGAGTGCTATAGCACCCAGGGCTGAGCATGTTGCAGGGTTATGGGATGTGTACCCAGTCCAGTCTGAGAGTGCAGCCCCCTTCCGTGTTTTGTATATGTCTAGGGTGATAACCTACGTCTGCGAACCCTGACTTCTTCCCAGTTTGTTTGATTGAGAGCTTGCATTTGTATGGCTGTATTAGGGACCCAGGTTTCGGAAGAGACCTTGACTTGGTACCTGGGCTTGTCCCACTTGGCCAGATATATGTGTGTGTGTGTTATGTCAGAAATCTTTTGCAAACATATTTACATGTCCCTAAATTCCTTTTTTTTGTTCTAAACAATGTTGTGTTTCATATCTCTGTGTTTATGTATACCACTATATGTATATAGCATATGTGTGGCTGTGTTAGGGACTCAGGTGTTGGAAAGGACCTTGACGTGGTACCTGAGCTTATCCCATTTGGCCAGATGCGGTGACTAACCTTTTCATTTTAAATCTTAGCTGTGAGCTAGCTGATGAATGCTGGGTTTCCTTTATGTGTTGTATTTGTTTTGTAATCCCCCATGGTTCTGGCACCCACTCCTATCTGGGGTTAACTGCCTATGACTGGTGATGGCACAGCTTTTTGTGAATGCTATTTAGCACCCAGGGCTGGCATGTTGCTGGGTTATGGGATGTGTACCTGGTCTGGTTTTGGAGTGCAGTCCCCTTTCCGTGTTTTGTAGGTTGCTGGGTGATTACATATACCTGTGCACCCCTCCCTTGTTCCCAGTTTGTCTGGCTTTAAGAGCCTGCATTGTGTGGCTTTGTTATAGACTCAGGTTTTGGAAAGGACCTTGACGTGGTGCCTGAGCTTATCCCATTTGGCCAGATGTGGTGACTAACCTTTCCATTTTAAATCTTAGCTGTGAGCTAGCTGGTGAGTGCTGGGTTTCCTTTATGTGTTGTATTTGTTTTGTAATCCCCCATGGTTCTTGCACCCACTCCTGTCTGGGGTTAACTGCCTATGACTCTGGTGATGGCACAGCTTTTTGTGAGTGCTATTTAGCACCCAGGGCTGGCATGTTGCTGGGTCTTGCAATGTGTACCTGGTCCGGTTTTGGAGTGCAGTCCCCTTTCCGTGTTTTGTATGTTGCTGGGTGATTACATATACCTGTGCACCCCTCCCTTGTTCCCAGTTTGTCTGGCTTTCAGAGTCTGCATTGTGTGGCTGTGTTAGGGACTCAGGTGTTGGAAAGGACCTTGACGTGGTGCCTGAGCTTATCCCATTTGGCCAGATGCGGTGACTAACCTTTGCATTTTAAATCTTAGCTGTGAGCTAGCTGGTGAGTGCTCGGTTTCCTTTATGTGTTGTATTTGTTTTGTGATCCCCCATGGTTCTTGCACCCACTCCTGTCTGGGGTCAACTGCCTATGACTCTGGTGAAGGCAAAGCTTTTGGTGAGTGCTATTTAGCACCCAGGGCTGGCATATTGCTGGTTCATAGGATGTGTACCTGGTCCGGTTTTGGAGTGCAGTCCCCTTTCCGTGTTTTGTAAATGTATTATTATTCTGAGCAGGGCTAATTGCGAATATAGCATGTAATCAGGGTATCGTATATATTTACTTATAATCAATGGATATTTTAAGAGCTGGGCTAGTTTTCTCTCTGTACCTGTGTAACCCCTCCTGATTGCAATCTAGTTTTAAAAACCACCCCTTCACAGGTGTTATAAGATGGGCTGTCATATAAGATGACATTTCTTACTGAAAAAGAAATTCAAGAGAAGGAAGAAATACACTGAAAATAGCATGCCAGTAAAGAGGTGATTTTAATTTCTGCTGTATCTGAATCATGAAAGTTTAATGTTAGGTGTGCTATCCCTTTGAGCTATCAGCCTAAGATCTGATTATATTGAATCAAAAATCAATTCGAATTTTAAAATCCTTGTCTAAAATATTACACTGGTTGTCCTAATGTCAGCATCAATGTTTATCTTTAATACTAATTTCACATATACATACTTAGAAAGTATAATACACATTGTAACAATACACAATGTAACAAATGGCAAATACACAAGTATCGAACAATTTGATTAATTTGTGATAGTTTATAATGTGTATTTGAATCAGATTGGCTGATGTCATAAATCATGTGATTATGCATATTCCAATCAAAAGTGGTGGAAAAATTCACTAGTGTGTGGGTCAAAGTGTTGAGTCAAATATGACACGAAGTGGAGAGTGGGACTTGTATTACATGGCTTAAACATGGTGCACATAGATTTTTCCAAAAACTAAAAAGGAAGTTAGCTATATTATGCTGTATATTTATTTCATTTTTATCTCTATATCTATTAGTGCAACACGTTTGGGGCAAAACTGCACCAAATTTGTAGAAATAATATTGTCCCCTTGCTTTGTAATGAGAGACAAATTTGTAGCATAATCATAATGTATTTTTCACGTTTATCCCTATATCTACTAGTGCACCAAATGTGGAGCAATAATATTGTTTGATTTAGAAAGGGTATACAAATTTAATAAAGTTTCAAATTTACTTTTATTATGTCATATGCTTCATTTTCTTGCAGCATTGAACATAAGCTTTCTGTGTCTTCAGACTCCCATTGAATTCTATGGCATCCGCGACCTCAAGGGTGGCAGATTAAAAACCAAGTACGCTGAGTCAGAAAAGACGCGAGTGTAAATGTAGAATTTTTAATTACGTAGTGAGAGGTTCAAATAGTGTCGATAAGGAGGGCGAATTAACACAATTCCGCTCGAATACCACTGTTTTCAACTCGCATCAATCTGCGTCGGCTTTAGATTGTGGTATCGTATTTTACATCACAAATTTCAACATTTGCCGATATTGACGCTTTGATAACTACGGCGGATCAATCTCGCAAAAAATACGCTGCGGAATTCCAGCGTATTTTCAGTTGACGCTTTGAAAAATATGCCCCTGAGTGTGCAGTACCCTTCCGTGTTATATATATATATATATATATATATACATATTTAGTCATGTATATGTATATACCTGAGATCTCATATCTCTGAGCACTTATAACTTTTTGATGCAATTTGTTTTTAAATAAGTTTTATTAGACAGTGTTATCATGAGTGTAACTGTACTTTTAAATATATTTTTGATGTGTTTTGTGACACTTTTACTCGTTTACTTTCAACTTGTAATATGCTCGCTACTTCCGACTCGGACAAACAGCCGCCTTAATCCTGATATTGCTCGCACACAACTGTTAGTGCGCCACTTGTAATATGGCCCTATGCTATTAACAGTTTACTATAATTGTGTATGTAAATAAAAATTAAAATATTTTTAACTAAACAATTGCAATCAGGAATGAACATCCAGATGATCATAAGTTATGTGTTTTATATTAAATGGTTGTGTTTGTTAAAACGTATGAGCATATGTGTGATTTACATCCAAAGACCCCTACAAAAACATACAAAGAACCTAAAAGTAGGTGCAAAAAATAGTCAAACTTGGTTCTCTAGAAGTAAAAAAAAAAGGTTAAAGAAGAATAATTTGAAAACTGGTGTAAAAAGTGTTTTCTGATAGTTTGAACTACTATTGGTTAGGGGGTCTCATCAATTAGTATTTGATAAGTTTAAGTGGTTAAACAACATTTAAAAACCATTAGAAAAGATGTTTTTCAGATGGATAAAAATGTCATTATATTTTGAATGGCTTAGTACACAGAAATATTTTATTAAATGGAACAGAAAACTATTTTGAGTATTATGTCCATTTAATGTCGTTCACTATGTACATACTATGACTACTACAGAAACATGTTGCACGTTCTTCATATCATATTATTTAACATTTTTATTTTACCTAAACCAAGTACATTTTTCACATACTAGATTTTATTTGTGTTCAATATATGCTGAGTGAAAAATGGAGGTAAATAAAACTTTCAGTCTGGTTATCAGTGCATTTGGGCAATTGCAGAGAATAACTGGGTTTGAAGAAAAGATGAGTGAAAGATAAAATGCAGGTTAGGGAAGCTAAAGTCACTATGTAAACAGGTAATCACACTCCGCCCATTTGGCACTTCTTCATTTTATGTGATGTCATCATAAACAACATGATGATATTAGAAATTTTCAGAGGAACTGAAAAGAAGTGGAAATGAGGAGAAACCTATGGTCTTCTTCATTCCCAACATATATTAGATTACACGTAGAGCACAATGTATAGCGCAGAGTATGAATGAAAATTGTATATAGGCATGATCAGTGTTCCCTCTAATTTTTCTTTTTAGCACTGTGCACATTTTTTTTTAAACTTGTACAAGTTTTGGACAAAAATAACAATCTGTCCACAATTAACTCTTCATTGTAGTCAAAATTTGTAAAGGTAACAACACATACAGAAATTTGCGCATTGACAGTCACATATTCTCACTCACACACTCTTACTCACAAACACTCCCCACACACACTCTCTCTCTCTCTCTTTCTCTCTCTCTCTCTCTCTCTCTCTCTCTCTCTCTCTCTCAAACACACACACACACACACACACTTGCACACAGATTCCCACACACACTCTCACAGAAACTCTCTCTCTTTTAGTTTGTGAAACAGTTAACCGTTTTCTTTACATATCACATTTTGCATATATCTGACGTCCAAATGGAGTAATGAATTATACAAAAATGTGCCTAGATCACTGGTTTTCAAACCTGTCCTCAGGCTTCTGCAACATGCCAAATTATGAGTATAACTGAATTAGAGCACAGGTGAAATAATCAGCTAATTAGTAAACATGGTTATTTTACCTGCTCTCACCCAAGCTTATCCTGAAAATCTGGCCTGTTAGGGAGGACTGAGGACAGGTTTTAAAACCAGTGACCTAAATTAATACCTTGGTTTGTCTACTTTAAAAATATATATAGTTTTTGTGGTCAGTTTTGAGAATTCCAGTCATTTCATACCATATGAGCATAAATAAAAAGAGAGAAGCGCTCAACCTGGGAACGAACAATAGCATAATAGCTTGTTCTATGGCTAGTTACCACCCTAGAAGCAGCCTCTTTTTGCTCAATATGTGCCTTTCACAGAGAAGAACTTTCCTGTAGCATATCAGTCTGATCCTAACCTCACAGTACAGTCCAGCCCCAAAATACCAGGCAATCCCTCTCTGAACATGAGAAACAGCAAAACCCCAGACGTACGTTTAGGCCTATTGTGGGCCTCGTCATTGAGGTGCAGCCATATCCCTCTAGGCACACTGAGCAACAGGTCCACGTCTGGATTCCCGCATCACACTTAGGGAGACTTCCCCAAGTGTCATAATTTGCATAAATAAAAAGAGAGAAGTGCTCAACCTGGGAACGAACAATAGCATAATAGCTTGTTCTATGGCTAGTTACCACCATAGAAGCAATTTCTTTTTGCTCAATATGTGCCTTTCACAGAGAAGAACTTTCCTGTAGCATATCAGTCTGATCCTGACTTCACAGTACAGTCCAGCCCTGAAATACCAGGCAATCCCTCTCTGAACAAGAGAAACAGCAAAACCCCAGACATACGTTTAGGACTATTGTGGGCCTCGTCAGTGAGGTGCAGCCATATCCCTCTAGGCACACTGAGCAACGGGTCCACGTCTGGATTCCCGCATCACACTTAGGGAGACTTCCCCAAGTGTCATAATTTGCATAAATAAAAAGAGAGAAGCGCTCAACCTGGGAACGAACAATAGCATAATAGATTGTTCTATGGCTAGTTACCACCCTAGAAGCAGCCTCTTTTTGCTCAATATGTGCCTTTCACAGAGAAGAACTTTCCTGTAGCATATCAGTCTGATCCTGACTTCACAGTACAGTCCAGCCCCGAAATACCAGGCAATCCCTCTCTGAACAAGAGAAACAGCAAAACCCCAGGCGTACGTTTCGGCCTATTGTGGGCCTCGTCAGTGAGGTGCAGCCATATCCCTCTAGGCACACTGAGCAACGGGTCCACGTCTGGATTCCCGCATCACACTTAGGGAGACTTCCCCAAGTGTCATAAATTGCATAAATAAAAAGAGAGAAGCGCTCAACCTGGGAACGAACAATAGCATAATAGCTTGTTCTATGGCTAGTTACCACCCTAGAAGCAGCCTCTTTTTGCTCAATATTTGCCTTTCACAGAGAAATACTTTCCTGTAGCATATCAGTCTGATCCTGACTTCACAGTACAGTCCAGCCCTGAAATACCAGTCAATCCCTCACAGAGTGGCCCTCTCTGCATCGGTGGGTAAAAAAGGTATTGCAGTGATGCTTCAATATCGAGGCATTACTGCAATACCTTGAAAGTGGCTGTAAGCGATCACGATTGCCTCTACCGCTTGAAACCCCAGAGGACGTGCCAGGCACATCCTTGGTCACTAACTGACACCCCATGTAGGACAGCAAAGCAAATTTGATGATAAAAGTAAATTAGAAAGTTAATTTAAATTGTATGCCCTATCTGAATCATTTTAATTTTGGCTAGACTGTCGCTTTAACGAGATACATACATATACATGTCTAAATATGTGTATATATATATATATATATATATATATATATATATATATATATATATAAAAAAAATAAATGTGTGTGTGCATATGTATTTATGTATTTATATGTGTATATATGTATTTACAGACATATATACAAATATAAACACATAAATACATACAGTATGTATAGACATATCTAAAAGTGCATTGGAGCCCTTTGCAATGAAAACATGTAAAAGCATATTTATGCAATGTTCATATTTAAAAATGTGTTATATCATGTTTTTACTGTAAATATTTAGCATTCCAATGTTCTGTACATAGCAGAATATATTCTTAGTATTTATAAATAGATATTCCTATAGATATACATCTGTATATATTTATACCTATATATAATCATCTATATATATCAGTATAGATATATATTGTACCAAAATACCATCAGATACATCTAGTAATATGTGTTTAAAAATAAATAAAACATATTCTGCCATGTGAAGAACATTGGAAGGTGAAATATTCAAATGTTCATGTCGTATTAGCGCATTTGAGAATATGAAATCGGGTTTGCGAGCGGGTAGGGTGTTAGTTTTCCCCCCACTTTTTTTGCTCTATTGACTTCTATGGCAGAATACGTTAATGTGGTTGTGATAAACTAACTTTGCCTTTTTGTGCGCATCAGGTTAGCGTAAGAGCATACACTTTTTACTTTTAACTTGTAATACGAGTGCTACCTGACATGCATAAAAAGATTACTTCTAGCTGAGTTAGAGTGCGAGCTGGAACGATAAATACCACTCCACTCATAATCTGGCCCTTAATATTTAAAATGTACATTTATTCTATGGGGCCGATTTATCAAGCTTCGTATGGAGCTTGATGCCCCTTTTTCCGCGCGAGCCTTCAGGCTCGTCGGAAACAGAAGTTATGAAGCAGCAGTCTAAAGACCGCTGCTTCATAACTTGTCCGCCTGCTCTGAGGCCACGGACAGAAATCAACCCAATCGAATACGATCGGGATGATTGATACCCCCTGCTAGTGCCCGATTGGCTGTGAATCTGTAGGGTGCGGCATTGCACCAACAGTTCACAAGAACTGCTGGTGCAATGATAAATGCCGACAGCGTATGTTGTCTGCATTTATCAATATGCGGTGGACATGATACGCTACTTCGTATCATGTACGCTCGCACATTGTTAAATATGCCCCAAAATGTTTTTATAGACTCACTCAAAAAAAAATCTACCCCTATATGTGTTTCCAATGTGTGGTGGCTACTCAGTTAATTTACAGATAACTTTGCAACGTGTAAAGAAGGCAATAATTTGTTTAAAAACCAAAATCTTCAAAGAATGCAGCAGCACCACTTCTCATATAAAAAGTTCCTTTATTAAACACATAGTAGGAGCAGGTAAAATAGAACGACGTTTCGGGTGGTTATCCCTTAGTCATGTTCACATAATGTTTGTTAGACTTAATCACCTTTAAATAGCCATCAGTCAGGTGAGACCACACCTTTCACCTTAATTACTTAGATATACATTTTTCTTAGCCTCTATTGCCATCTAGTGGTCTAACCCATATCAAACATACAATTTTATTATACAAAAACATATTTTTTAAAAAAAAGAGAACAATCACATTTGTTGAAGAGCAGATATCAAAAAATGTCAAAATATAAAATTATAAAATTAAATGCCAGAAAAGGAATTGTATAAAGATAAAAATCTTTTTACTTTACAGGAATACACTTAAATCGAGTTCCCTATTCATACCATTGGGGATTAAGCAATCTAATTTATTGATCCAAAATGCCTCAACGTTTTTTGAGAAGCAGTTCTCTATTGCCGCCACGTCTAGGGCTCTGTATATGGTCTATTATTTGAAATCTTAGTTGTGCAATAGAGTGACCTTTACTCAAAAAATGGTGGGCAACTGGGGCCTTTAAATCTCCTGTCCTAATATTGGATTTATGTTGAATTATTCTATCTCTCACCCTCTGGGTCGTCTCTCCGATATAAATTAACCCACACGGACATTTAATTAGATATATAACAAAATTAGCATTACAATTGTAGTAGCCCTTTATTTTAAATTTCTGTCCCGTAAGGGGGTGGATGAATATATCAGATTTTATCATGTTATTGCAACTGGAGCAATTAAGACAAGGGAAACAGCCATTTCTTTCTGAAGTAATGTACCCCAATTTGGATTTCTTACTAGAACCCACGTCAGCCTTAACAATTTTGTCTTTTAAACTAGGAAGTCTAGTGTAGGCTGGCATAGGTGGTTGGCGGAATGCTAGTACCTCAGGATTACACTCACTCAAAACATGCCAGTGTTTCCTAATGATCCTTTGTATTTCTGAACTGCAAGAATTGTATTCAGACACAAATACCATCCTGTCAGGGTCCTTTCTCTTATCGGTATTTCCAGTATTAACCCTTTCGTCAGGTAGTTGTATCACCTTATCAATAGTCTCCTGAATCAAATCAGGGGGATAACCACGTTGCACAAATCTAATGCCCATCTCCTGTAGTCTCTGCAAAGCCGGGGCTTTGTCTTTCACTATTCGCTTAACTCTTAACATTTGACTGTAAGGCAAAGATTTCACCAAAGCAGGTGAATGGGCACTAGAGAAGTGCAGGAGGCTATTCCTATCAGTATCCTTTCCTAAATATAATCTGTTTTTTAGAAGGGAACCATCTTTATAGATTTTAGTATCAAGGAAGTTAATAGATTCTTCACTCCAAGACATTGTAAATTTAATACATCCTGATGCCCTGTTCCAATTCACTCACAAATTGTTGTAGGGATCCAACGTCACTCCACCCACCAAATGCCAAATATATCATCTATGTAACGCCACCAGGTGGCGCCACATAGAATGAAGAGCTCATTTTCATATACAAATTTCTCCTCAAAAATATTCATAAAAATATTGGCATAGGTGGGGGGCCAAAGATAGCACATGCTTTGTTAAGTTAATGCAAATCCATTGCAAGGCCAGTTAAAGTTGTGCTATTTCAAAATCAATACAAATGCACCTTTTTAATTGTCAGCTTTTTCTTGGTAGTACGATTTTAACCCAACTTGAAGCTCATAATTGCACACAAAGTTTTCCCACTCACTTTTTCTTTTTTCTTTTTTTAACAAATATCTGTTAGATGTTTTGAAGCTTTATGGAGAGACTTCATTGTTACAGTAGTGTAAGCTAAAATTGAGATATTAATTGTAGGTGTAATTGTGGTTTAGCAGCTCACAGCTCCGCCTGCTTCTTGGAGCCCTCTCATGTTTAGCTGAGTCTAGCCACATGCGCCTAGGAACTAAATACTCTGGTATATCACATGGCCAGGAATTACAAACGGCTGCTGCAATGACAGGTTGGGAAAATTGAGAGCATTGTGACTCAATTTAAATGTGTTTAATTAAGGTTACTAAATAATTGTATAACTATTCAAATCATCTTGGTTTTTTTCAAGCATATCACATGCACTGAATGTATCTTCACATGCCTAAGAAGTAAATGTTACATTATAATGTAAGATGCACATTGCAATAGTTAATTTTGATCCAACTCAGAAAAAAAATATGAAAGGATATTTCATAAATTATCTGACACTAATAAATACGCCATAGAGTATTTTTTAAGAAAGTCCCAAAAGCACTTAGGGCTAGATTATGAGTGGTGGGTTATTTAATTTGCGCGTTAACTGCGCTACCAATAAACTTTTTGCGCTTGTCGGTTTCACTCGTATTATGAGTTGAAAGTAAACTGTTTTCGCTCACATACGCTAACCCGACGAGTGCAAAAGGCCGAACCTAGAATATTTGGATGATAACCTACTCCCCACACAGAAGTCAATGTTCTATGGCAAATCCTATGGCATATTCTCATGTGCACTAACCCAACATGAAAATATGAACTTTCCAATGTTCTTCACATAGAAGAATCTGTTCTAGTTATTGATAAATATTTCTATATATATCTAATGTTTTTTCTGGTACAATAGATATCTATACCTATATATATAATATATATTATATATATATATATATATATATATATGATTATCTATAGTATAGATATATTTGCTGGATAGAACAACAGTAAGTAGCATGATTACTACTCACTCTGCTATTTCTTTTGCTCCTCTATCTGCAGCTCTCTTTAAAAATGTCCTCTTTATTTTAATCCATTACAAAAGGGCATTGGTTAAGCTATGCATTCTTTATACTAGGGGCCGCCATCTTGTAGTGCGCATATTGTTGCAGCCTGGGTCGTGTCCGGAACAGTGCAATTTCCACAGTGATGTTACCTTGTACTTTGACTTAACTTGAACAATAGTGATGTCCCGAACTGTTCGCACCGCGAACGGTTCACAGCGAACATAGCTTGTTCGCGTTCGCGGTTTGTGGGGCGAACACATGTCGATGTTCGATCCGCCCCTATGTGTCATCATTGTGGAAACTTTGACCCTTTATGTCACAGCCGCCTGACACATTAGAGCCAATCAACATCAGACACTCCCTCACAGACACTCCCACTACTCGGAAGCCGCCATTTTAGACTCATAACGACCTTGCTTTTTAATGAGAGGACGTGTTGTGTTTTTGCTCCTGACATTAATAGGAAAAAACATAGCTAGGCTAGTGTATTTACAGTCAGAAGGACTCCACTCATCTCTGCTGCAAGCACAGCACCCCAAAAAGCCCTTTTAGGGCTATATTTCGTGCCGTTTTTTTTTTTTTTTATTAGCATTTGCCTGGCTTTCAGCTGTGTGTTTAAGGCTCACAGCATATGCTGTGACTACTGCCACCACTGATATCTCCCTAACCAACATTAGTTTAAATTTAACTAACCCAAAAATATAATTATTTTTCTAGTGTAATTTTTTTTCATTTTCTATTAGGCCATTGTCACACAGCATATACTCTGGTTCATTGCTCTGTGCCAGCCAGCAGCCACCAGTGTTAATATCCGTTTATAACATTATTTTAATTTAAAAAAAAATTAAAAAATAATAATATTTTGCTAGTGTAATCTAATTACATTTACTATCATGCCTGTGTCTGTCAGGCTCACTCAGCATTAATATACCTCTTTTTTTTCAGTCTTTTGGTTAATTGGTCTGTTGCCAGGCAGCCACCCAGCACTCATATCTATTTTTCTTTCACCTTAATTTAATATAAAAAAAAAAAAGGTTTAAATTTGTTTGCTAGTGTAATCTAATATAATTTTCTATCCGGCCTGTGTGTTTGGCTGACATAGAGAGCTACTGTGTTTACTTGCTGCCCTCCCTAGTCTATGAGCCACGACTCATATGTGTTTAACCTTTTTTAATTCCCCCCCCAAAAAAATAATTTCAATCATTTTTCTAGTGTAATCTAATAGTATTTTCTATCAGGCGTGTGTTGTATCCAACATACAGAGCCTACTGTTTTTAATAGCTGCCCTTCCAAAGGCTATCAGCCCACGACTCATATGTATGTGCTTAACCTTTTTCTTAAAATTTCCAAAAAAAAGTCTTTAAATCATTATGCTAGTGTAATCTAATGTATTTTCTATCAGGCCTGTGTCTAACTGTCTATCTGACTTACACAGCATACTGTTTGTTGTAATTGCTGCCCTACATAGCAGCCAGCCAGTGTGACCACTCATAGAGTCATATGTGCATTGCACTTCTTAACATAATTTTAATATTAAAATCTAAAATTTTCAAATGATTTTGGCAAGTGTAATGTAACTTAATTTCTATCATCCTGTGTTTTTGTCACTTACACAGCATACTGTGTTAAATTGCTGCCCTAACCTACCATCCACGACTCATATCTGCCAGCATGTCTGCCAGGGCCCAAGTAGCCAATTAGTGGCACCAATCACAATTCTTGTAACAGTAATAAAAAAAAATAAATCATAATTTTTTGGACTGCAAATATTCAGTCTCCTAGTGCCATTGAATTTCATTACCTCCTGCCTGCCACTGCCAGCCTTTGTGCCAGGGCCGTCTAGCCAGACTATTTACACCAATCATAATTGTTGTCACAGTCAGACAGTATAGTTATTAATTTCAATAAAAAAATTTTTTACTGTTGATCTTAATCCTCAGTTTGCTTGGCCTTGAATTGCACTTTTCTACAGCCTTCCAAGCCTGTGTGCCAGGCCTACTTAAAAAATATTTACACCAATCATATTTGTTGTGACAGTATTCTAATAATAAAAATTAAAATTTTTGGTAATAGTTGCTGTGATTTGAATCCTCAGTTGCTGGGTGCCATTGAATAGCACTTTCCTCCTCTGCCTTGCAGCTTGCTGTGAGCCAGCCCACCTAGCCCAATTGTTGTCAGCAATCATATTTCTGTTAACAGTATTGCAAAAATTGTCAATCATCACTGTTTAGACTGTCAGTAATCAGTCCTCCTAGTTTTCCTTGAATTGCATCTACCTCCTGCCTGCCATCCTTTTGTGCCAGGGCCGTATTGCCAACTATTTACACCAATCCTAATTTTTTGTCACAGTATAGTTACTAATTACAATTAAAAAATCTTTATTGTTGATGATCTTAATCCTCAGTTTGCTTGTGCCTTTGAATTGCACTTTTCTACAGCCTTCCAAGCCTGTGTGCCAGGCCTACTTAAAAAATATTTACACCAATCATATTTGTTGTGACAGTATTCTAATAATTAAAAATTAAAATTTTTGGTAATAGTTGCTTGTGATTTGGAATCCTCATTTGCTGTGCCATTAAATAGCACTTTCCTCCTGCCTTGCAGCCTGCTGTGAGCCAGGCCCACCTAGCCAATTGTTGTCAGCAATCATATTTCTGTTAACAGTATTGCAAAAATTGTCAATCATCACTGTTTAGACTGTCAGTAATCAGTCTCCTAGTGTCCTTGAATTGCATCTCCCTCCTGCCTGCCATCCTTTGTGCCAGGGCCGGTCTTGCCAACTATTTACACCAATCCTAATTTTTGTCACAGTATAGTTACTAATTACAATTAAAAAAATCTTTATTGTTGATGATCTTAATCCTCAGTTTGCTCGTGCCCTAGAATAACACTTTTCTACAGCCTTCCAAGCCTGTGTGCCAGGCCTACTTAAAAAATATTTTACACCAATCATATTTGTTGTGACAGTATTCTAATAATTAAAAATTAATATTTTTGGTAATAGTTTGCTGTGATTTGAATCCTCATTTTGCTGGTGCCATTGAATAGCACTTTCCTCCTGCCTTGCAGCCTGCTGTGAGCCAGGGCCCACCTAGCCAATTGTTGTCAGCAATCATATTTCTGTTAAAAGTATTGCAAAAATTGTCAATCATCACTGTTTAGACTGTCAGTAATCAGTCTCCTAGTGTCCTTGAATTGCATCTACCTCCTGCCTGCCATCCTTTTGTGCCAGGGCCGTCTTGCCAACTATTTACACCAATCCGAATTATTTGTCACAGTATAGTTACTAATTAAAAATTAAAAAATCTTGATTGTTGATGATCTTAATCCTCGGTTTGCTTGTGCCCTAGAATTGCACTTTTCTGCAGCCTTCCAAGTCCTGTGTGCCAGGCCTACTTAAAAAATATTTACACCAATCATATTTGTTGTGACAGTATTCTAATAATTAAAAATTAAAATTTTTGGTATAGTTTGCTGTGATTTGAATCCTCAGTTTGCTGGTGCCATTGAATAGCACTTTCCTCCTGCCTTGCAGCCTGCTGTGAGCCAGGCCCACCTAGCCAATTGTTTGTCATCAATCATATTTCTTTTAACAGTATTGCAAAAATTGTCAATCATCACTGTTTTGACTGTCATTAAGTCAGTCTCCTAGTGTCCTTGAATTGCATCTACCTCCTGCCTGCCATCCTTATGGTGCCAGGCCGTCTTGCCAACTATTTACACCAATCCTAATTGTTGTCACAGTATAGTTTACTAATTAAAATTAAAAAAAATCTTGATTGTTGATCTTAATCCTCATTTTTGCTTGTGCCATTGAATTGCACTTTTCTACTGCCTGCCAGCCTGTGTGCCAGGCCCAACTATCCAATTAGTGCTAGCAATCAAATTTCTTTTAACAGTATTGCAAAATTTGTCAATCAACACTGTTTTGACTGTCAATCTGCAGTCTACTAGTGCCCTTGAATTGCATTTTCCTTCCCTCCTGCCTGCCTGTGTGCCAGTTCCCAACTAGCCAATTAGTGCCACCACTCATATTTATTGTAACAGAGGATTGGAATTGTTTGTTAATCAGAAACTCTTTTGACTGTGATTCCTTCAGTCTCCAAGTGCCATTGAATTGCAGTTTCCTTTCTCCCAGCGTGTGTGCCAGACAGGCCATTTTGCCAAATGTGTGCCAAACAATCATATTTGTTGCCACAGTACTAGTAATATTTCAAAAAATTAACAATTTGTGATTTTTATAAACATCTGTCTTTTTTGTTGTTGTCAGTACTCACAGTGTATACTGTGCCCACCTTTCACAGTGCCAACCACTCAATTGGTGTAATAGTAATTGTTAGTGTCCATTTAAAAAAATGACAGCAGAGGCAAGCCACCCCGCAGGTTCCGTGGTCGTGTGTGCTGTGATTCCTTTAGACCCTACAAATATGCACATTGTTCAGACTCCGGGGTGCAGGGGATGCAACAACTTCTGAGGAGGACCTAGTTGAATGGCTAACACAGGAAACCCAATCTTCTTCAGCCTCCGCTGCTAGTCCTCCTAACCTTGACGGCACCATCTAAGTCAGCTGTGCTTTGGGCAGGTCTCAAGTGACCAGTACCACCCCCCGCCGCCTGTCGCCACCACCAACACTAGGCAACCACAGCCTGCTTCACTTGATCTGTCACAGTAGTTATTGACAAATCATTTGGAAGAAATGAGTGATGCGCAACCATCATTGACAGAGGATGGTAGGATAATATTGATCAGTCTCAGTCAGGCAGCATTACCGACATGGGAGGTACGGTGTGATGATGATGATGTTGTACCCGCTGCTGCTTCCTTTCTTGATGTTTCAGAGTACAAGTGAAGCGGGTTGATGATGATGTGTCGGTGGATGTCACGTGGGTGCCTGCTAGAAGAGAAGAAGAAGAGGGGGAAAGTTCAGATGGGAGACAGAGAGGAGGAGGAGGAGGAGGAGAACTATTTGGAAGCACAGGGGAGGTACGTCTCAAGGAGCTAGTGGCACAGTCAGACAGCATGCATCGTCACCAGGGTCAGCCAGACAGCCCGCCGACGCCCATCAACGCATGCTGTTGCCACCACCAGAATGCTGACATCTGCAGAGCTCAGCAGTGTGGGCATTTTTTTTGTGTGTCTGCCTCTGACAACAGCGATGGCCATTGCCAACCAGTGCCAAAAGAAAAGTCCAACAGCCACCTAGGTACAACTGCTTTGCGAAGGCACATGGTCTCCCATCACAAAGGCCGATGGGAAGAACACATGAGTAGAGAGCAGCACACACAAGTGAAGAGCAGCCCTCCTCTCCTGCTCCAGCATCTTCAGCCACGTCAACCAGTGCGTGTCCTCCTTGCCCCCTCTCAACCATCCTCCACTCAGTCTCGTCTTAGGTAGCAGTTCCTGGTCATCTGCCCACAGTCAGGTGTCTGTCAAGGACATGTTTGAGCTAAGAAGGCAATTTCTCAAAGTCACCACCCCCTTGCCTGGCGTCTGACAGCTGGCTTGTCTGAACTCTTAGCCCGCCAGCTTTTACCATACAAGCTGGTGGAGTCTGTATGCTTTCAAAAAATTTGTATCTATTGGGACACCGCAGTGGAAGGTACCTGGCAGAAATTTCTTTTCACAAAAGGCAATCCCAAACCTGTACGCTGTTGTGAGAAAGGAAGTTATGGCATGTCTGGCACACAGCATTGGGGCAAGGGTCCATATGACCACGGATAGCTGGTCTGCAAAGCATGGTCAGGGCAGGTATATCACCTACACTGCGCATTGGGTAAACCTGCTGACTTCTGACAAGCATGGAATGCGTGGCTCTGCAGAAGAGTTGGTGACACCACCACGACTTGCAGGCAGGCCTGCTGCTACCTCCTCTACTCCTCCTACTCCATTCTCTTCCATAACCTCTTCCTCGGCTGAGTCCTCTTCAACTTCTGCATCTTGCTCCACATCTATGGCACCCCCCCAGATCCCCAGGTACTATGCTACATCCCGGGTACGACAGTGTCACGCCGTCTTGGGGTTGACTTGCCTGAAAGCGGAGAGTCACACCGCACCAGCACTCCTGACTGCCCTGAATGCACAGGTGGATCAGTGGCTGACTCCGCACCAACTGGAGATTGGCAAGGTTGTTTCTGACAATGGAAGTAATTTGGTGGCGGCATTGAAATTGGGCAAGTTGACACATGTGCCGTGCATGGCACATGTGTGTAATATAATTGTACACCGATTTGTCCATAAGTACCCAGGCTTACAGGACGTCCTGAAGCAGGCCAGGAAGGTTGTGTGGGCCATTTCAGGCGTTGCTACATGGCCATGGCTCACTTGTCTAATATCCAGCGTCGAAACAACCTGCCAGGTGAGGTGCTTGATTTGCGACAGCCCGACATGTTGGAATTCAACACTCCTAATGTTTGACCGCCTTGCTCCAACAAGAAAAAGCTGTTAGATGAGTATTTGTATGACCGGGGTGCTGGGGACAGCCTCTGGGGAGCTGGGGACATTTTTGCCAAATTACTGGACGCTCATGGCGCAATGCCTGTAGGCTCATGCGTCCTTTTGGAGGGTGACAAACCTTGTCAGTCGCAACACCGAAGGCACCATCAGCGACATCATACCATTTGTTTTCTTCCTGGAGCATGCCCTGCGAAGAGTGCTGGATCAGGCAGTAGATGAGCGTGAAGAGGAAGCGGGAGAGTTGTGTTGTCCATCACCCCCGCAAACAGCCGAATCAGCATTGCTTGCTGGACCTGCGGCAACGCAGGAAGAGGATTGTGAGGAAGAGGAGTCAGAGGAGGAATGTGGCTTTGGGGAGGATGAGGAGGAGGAAGACCGAGCACAACAGTCATCCCAGGGTGCTCGTTGTTGTCACCTCTCTGGTACCCGTGGTGTTGTACGTGGCTGGGGGGAAGAAGATACCATCAGTGAGATCAGTGAGGAGGAGGAATGCGACATGATTAGCTCAGCATCCAACCTTGTTCAAATGGGTTCTTTCATGCTGTCGTGCCTGTTGAGGGACCCTCGTATAAAAATGCTGAAGGAGAACGACCTGTACTGGGTGTCCACGCTCCTCAACCTCCGGTATAAGCATAAAGTGCCTGAAATGTTACCAAATTCCCGCAAGTCGGAAAGGATGGAGCATTTTCATAATAAATTAAAAACTATGCTTTACACAGCGTATAAGGGTGATGTCACAGCACCACGGGAATGTAACAGGGGAAGAGATGAAATTAATCCTCCTCCTCCCACGACCACGGCGGCAAGGACTGGGCGCTTTCCTGACGTCTTGTTGATGGAGGACATACGTACCTTTTTAACTCCCATGCACCATCAGAGCCTTTCGGGATCCAGCCTTAGAGAAAGACTCAACCGACAGGTAGCAGACTACCTAGCTTTAACTGCGGATCTCGACACTCTCAGGAGCGATGGACCCCTTGACTACTGGGTGTGCAGGCTGGACTTGTGGCCTGAGCTATCCCAATTTGCAATGGAACTTCTGGCCTGCCCCGCTTCAAGTGTCCTGTCCGAAAGGACTTTTAGTGCAGCAGGAGGTTTTGTCACTGAGAAGAGAAGTCGCCTAGGTCAAAAAAGCCTTGACTATCTCACTTTTATAAAAATGAATGAGGGCTGGATCCCGAAGGGACTGACATTGGGCGATACATTTGAATAAAAAACTACTGATGATGATATGAGCTGCCTTGGGCTACAACTGGTACACAGGCTGGCCTTTTTTTTTTGGTTATAAAGACGGAGGACTTGCTTGACTTATCCGCCAACAACTAGTGTTCAAGCCACAAGCTTTTAGGGCACTTTATAAATGTTTTACAAACATCGATTTTTCTGGCCGCTGCTACAGCAGTTGCTACAACAATACCCCAATTTTTCAGTCATTTTTACATTCCTAATTTTTCTGGCCTCTGCTGCATCTCTGTGGGTACAAAACTCAAATAAAAAAAATAAGGCACATAACACTAGTGATTAAACTGTTACGAATTGTACAACTTTACACACCACTCATATCCGGTGGACCATTCAATTGAACGCAAAATGCAACAAATTTGAAAGAGTAGGACCGACCAAGCATCTTTATCCGTCTCTTGGTTGCTCTAAATTATCTCCGGTGTTCCATCTATGCCATACCTGTACTCTATTGTGCAAAAGGGTGGCATATGTTGTGTTTCATGCTGTTGTGCCTGTTGCTGGTTCGTGGCCCATGATATAAAAAGGCTGAATGAGAACGACCTGTAGTAATTGGGTGCCCCATCCAGTTTTTAGAAAAATGTTCCTGTTCCTCTCAATTATCTTTTGGGTTTCTAAAATGGATGCCATAAGCCAGTACTCGCTTTGTGCAAAAGGATGGCATATTGTTGGTGGGTGTTTCCTGCAGTTGTTTCTGTTGAGGGTGCTGGACCCATCTTATAAAAAATCTGAAGGAGGAACGACCTGGAGTGGGAGTCCAATGCATGGTTTTTGGGGCTATTTCACTTTTACAAACAATTATCTGTGGGTTTCACAAATCAATGCCCGTACCAGTACTCTATTGTTCCAAAGTTAGCCATATGTTCTCTTTCCTGCTGGTATTTGTTGAGGGTCCTGGACACTCTATAAAAAGGCTTAAGGGTGAAAGAGGTGTACTGGGTGTCCACTCATTTTTATTTTCTATTTCTCATTTGACCAAAATTATCTCTGGATTTGTAAAATCAATGCCGTACCTGTACTCTATTGTTCAAAAGGATGCCATACGTCCTCTTTCCTGCTGGTGTTTTTTTTGAGTGTCCAGGACCCTCTTATAAAAAGGCCTAAGGAGAAAGAGGTGTACTGGTTGGCCACTCATTTTTATTTTTCTATTTAACAATTGACCAAAATGATCTCTGGGTTTGTAAAATCAATGCTGTACCTGTACTCTATTGTTCAAAAGGATGCCATACGTCCTCTTTCCTGCTGTTGTTTTTTTTGAGGGTCCAGGACCCTCTTATAAAAAGGCCTAAGGAGAAAGAGGTGTACTGGGTGTCCATCGAATAATTTTTTTTATTCAAATTTCCATTTGCAAAAAATTATCTATGGGTTTCTAAAATAAATGCCTTTCCTGTACTCTATTGTTCAAAAGTATGCCATATGTCCTCTTTCCTGCTGGTGTTTTTTTTGAGGGTCCAGGACCCTCTTATAAAAATGCCTAAGGAGAAAGAGGTGTACTGGCTGTCCTTCGAATAATTTTTTTTATTCAAATTTCCATTTAAAAAAAAATTTCTATGGGTTTCTAAAATCAATGCCTTTCCTGTACTCTATTGTTCAAAGTATGCCACATGTCCTCTTTCCTGCTGGTTTTTTGTTTGAGGGTCCTGGACCCTCTTATAAAAAGGCCTTATGGATAAAGAATTGTACTGGGTGTCCATCCAATCATTTTTTTTAATTAAAATTCACGGTTGCAAAAAATTATCCCCGGGTTTCTAAAATCAATGCCTTTCCTATAATCTTTTTTTCACAAAGGATGCCATATGTCCTCTTTCCTACTGCTGGTTTTGTTGAGTGTTCTGGAGCCTCTGCTAAAAAGGCCTAAGGATAAAGAAGTGTAATGGGTGTCTATTCAATGTTTTTTTAGATTTCCCGGTTGTAACAAATTTTTTCTGTCTTTCAAAAATCAATGCCTTTCCTGTAATCTATTTTTCAAAAGCATGCCATATGTCCTATTTCATGCTGTTCTTTCTGTTGAGGCTCCGGGACACTCTTATAAAAATGACTAAGGATAAAGAAGTGTACTGGGTATCCAATCAATGTTTTTTTTCTATTTCCCGGGTCATATAACTGATCTCTGTGTTTCTAAAATCAATGCCTTTCCTGTAATCTAATTTTCAAAAGTATGCCATATGTCCTCTTTCCTGCTGGTGTTTTTTTTGAGGGTCCAGGACCCTCTTATAAAAAGGCCTAAGGAGAAAGAGGTGTACTGGGTGTCCATTGAATTATTTTTTTGATTCAAATTTACATTTGCAAAAAATGATCTATGGGTTTCTAAAATCAATGCCTTTCCTGTACTCTTACTCTATTGTTCAAAAGTATGCCATATGTCCCCTTTCCTGCTGGTGTTTTGTTTGAGGGTCCTGGGCCCTCTTATAAAAAGGCCTAGGGAGAAAGAATTGTACTGGGTGTCCATCCAATCATTTTTTTGATTCAAATTCACAGTTGCAACAAATTATCCACGGGTTTCTAAAATCAATGCATTTCCTGTAATCTATTATTCACAAGGATGCCATATGTACTTTTTAATGCTGTTGTTTCTGTTGAGGCTCCGGGAGCCTCTCAATCTTATTAAAAAGGCCTAATGAAAAATAAGTGTACTGGGTGTCTAATCAATGTTTTTTTCTATTTACCGTTTGCAACTAATGATCTCTGTGTTTCTGAAATCAATGCCTTTCCTATAATCATTTTTTCAAAAGGATGCCATATGTCCTCTTTCCTGCTGCTGGTTTTGTCGAGGGTCCTGGAGCCTCTGCTGAGCATAAAAAAAAATAAAAAATTATTTAACTTGACTTAATAACTGAAGCATGACTTCAGGAGTCAGGTGTGGTCGTAGGTAGTGGTTGTTGTTAGCAGATTATTTTTATTGCAAATTGCAATTGCCACAGCGTGCATAAAATGTGCGTCACTAGTCCCAAATTTTAAGGTTTTTTTTTCATTCAGGATTAGTTTGTGGACCGGCGCAATATTGGAAAGGCAAAAAAACAGGTCTCCGTACCCGTTGATATAAGGGGTGACTACTACTGCTTTTACCAGGCTCCTCTTGGATAGCCCCAGAAAGTGTGACTATGAATCCCAAAAAGAAAATTAAATTAAGGTTGAAAACGAACTCCAAAGTAACTTGTAAGACCTGGAGCTCCTCAAACACACGTCCTACCGCAACAGCTATAGGCTCCCCAACCCACAAATCTTAACTTTTTCATGCCAATTGATATTGCCACCGCTGGAACAACAGTAAATAACATGTGCGTCACCACAATCTCCGAAGCTGTTGTCGGATGTATACAAAAACACTGATAAAGTATTCCTTTAGGAGCGCAAAGAGATGGCTACTGGAACACTCCAGGAACTTCACAAGAGTGGCTGTATTGTGTTTCTGGTGATGTTTGAGACATCTGGGTAGTGTACAGGGAGGGCAAAAATCGTCTCCATCTCTGCGCACCACAGGACAGGACGTCCTTGTCATCCATAAGCACATGAAATTGCTGGCATTTTCGTTGCTTCAAGAAGTTCATTTTTTGTGGTGATAGATAGTACAGAATAAAATAAACTTTGGTTTCCTACCATACTCAAGACAATCTTGTATTTCAAAATTCGTACTTGCTGTGGGAAACAGTGGCCTGTCCATACCAGGAAGATGATTTAGACAGAAGTAACGAGCTCTGCTTGCAGGTGACACATGTTTATCGTCAATCATCAAAGGGGTTGCGTGCAGAGTATGGCTGATGGCCCCTTATTCACATGTTTGTCCAGAGCCACAACATTTGCAAACAGCCAGAAGAAAGGTCGTTTCTCACCAGCCTTAAGTTGAGCTTCATTTACCAAATGCTGATATTCAAAAAAATAGACAAACAGTGCCTTAAATAACACATTTGCGATATGGATTCACCAGAGCAAGGTCATTGCAAGTACTAAGTTCCCACGATAACAAAATTAAAATGCCACAACTATGCAATCTTCACCTTCAGATTATTATTGTTACACTCCATTGTACTCCTATGCCCAGCTCCCTGCTCTTGTTTTTGTTGAGGGTCCTGGAGCCTCTGCTGAAAAGGCCTATGGATAATAAAGTGTACTGGGTGTCTGTTCAATGTTTTTTTTTATTTCCCGGTTGCAAGTAATTATCTCAGTGTTTCTAAAATCAATGCCT
Organism: Bombina bombina; assembly: GCF_027579735.1. NCBI lineage: Eukaryota > Metazoa > Chordata > Amphibia > Anura > Bombinatoridae > Bombina > Bombina bombina. Next base: position 640,653,768 of record NC_069503.1, read on the forward strand.
TTCCTGTAATCTATAATTCAAAAGGATGACATATGTCCTCTTTCATGCTGTTGTTTCAGTTGCAGCTCTGGGACCCTCGTATTAACAAGGCCTGAGGATAAATAAGTGTAACCGGTGTCTAATGAATGATTTTTTCTATTACACAGGTCATATAGATGATCTGTGGGTTTCTAAAATCAATGCCTTTACTGTAATCTTTTATTCAAAAGGATGACATATCTCCTCTTTCATGCTGTTGTTTCGGTTGAGGCTCCGGGACCCTCGTATTAAAAAGGCCTGAGCATAAATAAGTGTCACGGGTGTCTAATCAATGTTTTTTTCTAATTTAACGGTTGCAAATCATGATCTGTGGGTTTCTAAAATCAATGCTTTTCCTGTAATCTTTTATTCAAAAGGATGACATATCTCCTCTTTCATGCTGTTGTTTCGGTTGAGGCCCCGGGAACCTCGTATTAAAAAGGCCTGAGGATAAATAAGTGTCACGGGTGTGTAATCAATGTTTTTTTCTATTTCACGGTTGCAAATAATGATCTGTGGGTTTCTAAAATCAATGCCTTTACTGTAATCTTTTATTCAAAAGGATGACATATCTCCTCTTTCATGCTGTTGTTTCGGTTGAGGCTCCGGGACCCTCGTATTAAAAAGGCCTGAGCATAAATAAGTGTCACGGGTCTCTAATCAATTTTTTTTTCTAATTTCACGGTTGCAAATAATGATCTGTGGGTTTCTAATATCAATGTCTTTACTGTAATCTTTTATTCAAAAGGATGACATATCTCCTCTTTCATGCTGTTGTTTCGGTTGAGGCCCCGGGAACCTCGTATTAAAAAGGCCTGAGGATAAATAAGTGTCACGGGTGTGTAATCAATGTTTTTTTCTATTTCACGGTTGCAAATAATGATCTGTGGGTTTCTAAAATCAATGCCTTTACTGTAATCTTTTATTCAAAAGGATGACATATCTCCTCTTTCATGCTGTTGTTTCGGTTGAGGCTCCGGGACCCTCGTATTAAAAAGGCCTGAGCATAAATAAGTGTCACGGGTCTCTAATCAATTTTTTTTTCTAATTTCACGGTTGCAAATAATGATCTGTGGGTTTCTAATATCAATGTCTTTACTGTAATCTTTTATTCAAAAGGATGACATATCTCCTCTTTCATGCTGTTGTTTCGGATGAGGCTCCGGGACCCTCGTATTTAAAAGGCCTGAGCATAAATAAGTGTCACGGGTCTCTAATCAATTTTTTTTTCTAATTTCACGGTTGCAAATAATGATCTGTGGGTTTCTAATATCAATGTCTTTACTGTAATCTTTTATTCAAAAGGATGACATATCTCCTCTTTCATGCTGTTGTTTCGGATGAGGCTCCGGGACCCTCGTATTTAAAAGGCCTGAGCATAAATAAGTGTCACGGGTGTGTAATCAATGTTTTTTTCTAATTTCACGGTTGCAAATAATGATCTGTGGGTTTCTAAAATCAATGCCTTTACTGTAATCTTTTATTCAAAAGGATGACATCTCCTCTTTCATGCTGTTGTTTCGGTTGAGGCTCCGGGACCCTCGTATTAAAAAGGCCTGAGCATAAATAAGTGTCACGGGTGTGTAATCAATGTTTTTTTCTAATTTCACGGTTGCAAATAATGATCTGTGGGTTTCTAAAATCAATGCCTTTACTGTAATCTTTTATTCAAAAGGATGACATATCTCCTCTTTCATGCTGTTGTTTCGGTTGAGGCTCCGGGATCCTCATATTAAAAAGGCCTGAGCATAAATAAGTGTCACGGGTGTGTAATCAATGTTTTTTTCTAATTTCACGGTTGCAAATAATGATCTGTGGGTTTCTAAAATCAATGCCTTTTCTGTAATCTTTTATTCAAAAGGATGACATATCTCCTCTTTCATGCTGTTGTTTCGGTTGAGGCTCCGGGACCCTCGTATTAAAAAGGCCTGAGCATAAATAAGTGTCACGGGTGTGTAATCAATGTTTTTTTCTAATTTCACGGTTGCAAATAATGATCTGTGGGTTTCTAAAATCAATGCCTTTACTGTAATCTTTTATTCAAAAGGATGACATATCTCCTCTTTCATGCTGTTGTTTCGGTTGAGGCTCCGGGACCCTCGTATTAAAAAGGCCTGAGCATAAATAAGTGTCACGGGTGTGTAATCAATGTTTTTTTCTAATTTCACGGTTGCAAATAATGATCTGTGGGTTTCTAAAATCAATGCCTTTACTGTAATCTTTTATTCAAAAGGATGACATATCTCCTCTTTCATGCTGTTGTTTCGGTTGAGGCTCCGGGACCCTCATATTAAAAAGGCCTGAGCATAAATAAGTGTCACGGGTGTGTAATCAATGTTTTTTTCTAATTTCACGGTTGCAAATAATGATCTGTGGGTTTCTAAAATCAATGCCTTTACTGTAATCTTTTATTCAAAAGGATGACATATCTCCTCTTTCATGCTGTTGTTTCGGTTGAGGCTCCGGGACCCTTGTATTAAAAAGGCCTGAGCATAAATAAGTGTCACGGGTGTGTAATCAATGTTTTTTTCTAATTTCACGGTTGCAAATAATGATCTGTGGGTTTCTAAAATCAATGCCTTTACTGTAATCTTTTATTCAAAAGGATGACATATCTCCTCTTTCATGCTGTTGTTTTGGTTGAGGCTCCGGGACCCTCGTATTAAAACGGCCTGAGCATAAATAAGTGTCACGGGTGTGTAATCAATGTTTTTTTCTAATTTCACGGTTGCAAATAATGATCTGTGGGTTTCTAAAATCAATGCCTTTACTGTAATCTTTTATTCAAAAGGATGACATATCTCCTCTTTCATGCTGTTGTTTCGGTTGAGGCTCCGGGACCCTCGTATTAAAAAGGCCTGAGGATAAATAAGTGTCACGGGTGTGTAATCAATGTTTTTTTCTATTACACGGTTGCAAATAATGATCTGTGGGTTTCTAAAATCAATGCCTTTACTGTAATCTTTTATTCAAAAGGATGACATATCTCCTCTTTCATGCTGTTGTTTCGGTTGAGGCTCCGGGACCCTCGTATTAAAAAGGCCTGAGCATAAATAATTGTCACGGGTGTGTAATCAATGTTTTTTTCTAATTTCACGGTTGCAAATAATGATCTGTGGGTTTCTAAAATCAATGCCTTTACTGTAATCTTTTATTCAAAAGGATGACATATCTCCTCTTTCATGCTGTTGTTTCGGTTGAGGCTCCGGGACCCTCGTATTAAAAAGGCCTGAGCATAAATAAGTGTCACGGGTGTGTTATCAATGTTTTTTTCTAATTTCACGGTTGCAAATAATGATCTGTGGGTTTCTAAAATCAATGCCTTTACTGTAATCTTTTATTCAAAAGGATGACATATCTCCTCTTTCATGCTGTTGTTTCGGTTGAGGCTCCGGGACCCTCGTATTAAAAAGGCCTGAGCATAAATAAGTGTCACGGGTGTGTAATCAATGTTTTTTTCTAATTTCACGGTTGCAAATAATGATCTGTGGGTTTCTAAAATCAATGCCTTTTCTGTAATCTTTTATTCAAAAGGATGACATATCTCCTCTTTCATGCTGTTGTTTCGGTTGAGGCTCCGGGACCCTCGTATTAAAAAGGCCTGAGCATAAATAAGTGTCACGGGTGTGTAATCAATGTTTTTTTCTAATTTCACGGTTGCAAATAATGATCTGTGGGTTTCTAAAATCAATGCCTTTACTGTAATCTTTTATTCAAAAGGATGACATATCTCCTCTTTCATGCTGTTGTTTCGGTTGAGGCTCCGGGACCCTCGTATTAAAAAGGCCTGAGCATAAATAAGTGTCACGGGTGTGTAATCAATGTTTTTTTCTAATTTCACGGTTGCAAATAATGATCTGTGGGTTTCTAAAATCAATGCCTTTACTGTAATCTTTTATTCAAAAGGATGACATATCTCCTCTTTCATGCTGTTGTTTCGGTTGAGGCTCCGGGACCCTCGTATTAAAAAGGCCTGAGCATAAATAAGTGTCACGGGTGTCTAATCAATGTTTTTTTCTAATTTCACGGTTGCAAATAATGATCTGTGGGTTTCTAAAATCAATGCCTTTCCTGTAATCTATTATTCAAAAGGATGACATATCTCCTCTTTCATGCTGTTGTTTCGTTTGAGGCTCCGGGACCCTCGTATTAAAAAGACCTGAGGATAAATAATTGTGTAACGGGTATCTAATGATTTTTTTTTTTTATTTCACGGGTCATATAAATGATCTCTGGGATTCTAAAATCAATGCCTTTCCTGTAATCTATTATTCAAAAGGATGACAGTTCTACCAAAATACAGCCAATGAAGGGCCTTAGGAAGACTGAGCCAAGGTTGGATTTTAGTATTTGGTTAGACTAATCATGATGGCCATGTAGACCACCACCACAGAGAGTCCTGGAAATAACAGGGATGATGAGATGAAAGAGCTAAGAATAGCAGAACTTGAAACAACAGAGTTAGCCATGGGTGTTAGTGCAAAACCGCTTGGCTTTTTTTTGGCTTTGGGTGCGGCTATTCATGCAGGCCATATAGAGCTGACAACATTCGGTGTCGTATCAGCTATTAAACTAATAAGAACAGTACTACCAAAATACAGCCAATGAAGAGCCTTAGGAAGACTGAGCCAAGGTTGGATTGTAGTATTTGGTTAGGCTAATCATGATGGCATGTAGACCACCACCACCGAGAGTCCTGGAAGTAACAGGGATGATGAGATGAAAGAGCTAAGAATAGTAGAACTTGAAACAACAGAGTTAGCCATGGGTGTTAGTGCAAAACCGCTTGGCTTTTTTTTGGCTTTGGGTGCGGCTATTCATGCAGGCCATATAGAGCTGACAACATTCGGTGTCGTATCAGCTATTAAACTAATAAGAACAGTACTACCAAAATACAGCCAATGAAGGGCCTTAGGAAGACTGAGCCAAGGTTGAATTGTAGTATTTGGTTAGGCTAATCATGATGGCCATGTAGACCACCACCACCGAGAGTCCTGGAAGTAACAGGGATGATGAGATGAAAGAGCTAAGAATAGTAGAACTTGAAACAACAGAGTTAGCCATGGGTGTTAGTGCAAAACCGCTTGGCTTTTTTTTGGCTTTGGGTGAGGCTATTCATGCAGGCCATATAGAGCTGACAACATTCGGTGTCGTATCAGCTATTAAACTAATAAGAACAGTACTACCAAAATACAGCCAATGAAGGGCCTTAGGAAGACTGAGCCAAGGTTGGATTGTAGTATTTGGTTAGGCTAATCATGATGGCCATGTAGACCACCACCACCGAGAGTCCTGGAAGTAACAGGGATGATGAGATGAAAGTGCTAAGAATAGTACTACTTGAAACAACAGAGTTAGCCATGGGTGTTAATCCAAGACCGCTTGGATTTATTTTTGTATTGGGTGCGGCTAATCATGCAGGCCATATAGAGCTGCCACCATTCGGTGTTGTATCAGCTATAAAAATAATAAGAACTGTACTATCAAAATACAGACAATGAAGGGCCTATGAAGACTGAGCAAAGGTTGGATTGTAGTATTTTGTTCAGCTAATCATGATGGCCATGTAGACCGCCCATAACAGGGATGAAAGTGCTAAGAATAGTACTAATTGAAACAACCGAGATAGCCATGGGTGTTAGTCTAAGACCACTCGGCTTTTTTTTGGGTTTGGGTGCAGCTAATCATGAAGGCCAGATAGACCTGCCACCATTTGGTGTTGTAACAGGTATGAAAATGCAAAGAACAGTACTACTTAACACAACCTACTTACCATGGGTCCCAGAGCATATGTTTGGTTGTTATATTTTGTAAGGGTAATCATGCAGGCCATATAGACCTCCACCGATAGGGTGAGTATGAGTAACAGCTATTAAAATGCGAAGGACATTACTAATTAACACAACATAGTTACCATGGGTCGCAGACCAAGAGCAGATGTCTTATTATTATATTTTGTATGGGTAATCATCCAGGCCGTATAGACCTCACCAAATAGGGGGAGTTACAGAGATTAAAGTGCTAAGAATGGTAGTACTTAAAACACAACCTCGTTAAAATAGGGATCAGACCACATGTCTTATTATTATAATTTTTCAGGGTAATCTGGCAGGCCATATAGAAGTCCCCCGATAGGGGGGGGGAACAGGGATTAAAGTGCTAAGAAAAGTACTAATTGACACAAACTAGTTGGGTCCAAGAACGCATGTTTGATTATTAGAATTTATTAGGGTAATTATATATCTAACAAATCTATCTATTTCTCTTCTATCGATTCTATCTAACTATCAATCTATGTATATCTATCTATCCTATCTATCACTATCAATCTATCTTCTGTCCGGGATGTTTTGAGACAGCCACTTTGGGAATGTTAGTTGATTTAGACCCATTATGGCTTAAAAGCAGACTCTGCATCAACTATGTAATTTTCCATGGGAGTTTTGCCAGGGATCCCCCTCCAGCATGCAACAGTCCAGGTGTTAGTACCCTTGAAACAACTTTTCCATCACTATTGTGGCCAGAAAGAGTCCTTGTAGGTTTTAAAGTTCGCCTGCCTATTGAATTCAATGGCGTTCGCGCGAAAATTTTAGGTTCGCGACATCACTATTGAACAATAGATGGAGTATTGTGTGTTTTGCACGCTAACCGGAAGTGCACAACATAGCTTGTGAAGAAGACAACAAAATAAATGATTTGTGAATGTGCTTGTGAATGTAGCCGGCTGTGAGAATGTCAAAATCCTTAAGATGCAGACATTTACTAACCAGCACTTGCAGAAGATTAAAATAAGAGAATGGATGTGAAGAGAGCTGCAGGACAAAAAGAAATAGCATGAAGAATAATAGCCCTACTACTGTAGTTGTACCCAGCAGTTTAGTGCCCCTTTAAGTATAAATAAATAAGCATACAAAAATCTGAGACTGTTGTAGCTCACTTTAAATGTGTCCTAAGTTGCACCTACACTACTAGTGCTGACAAATATTTCTTCTGACAAGGAAGAACAAAACGTACAATGTAGACATTAGTGAAAACAAAAATCAGTGTATATGTCAATATCTTTCTTTCACGCATGAGATATACAACAACACACTTTCTTGAGGGTTGTCTGTAGGGAAAAGTATCAAATCAATTGTTTTATAGACATGTGATACAGATGGCAAAAGCCAGAATCTTAGTTTACCTGACCAAAGAAACACAATGACATAACAAAGTAAATATAAAGTAAATGTTTATAGTTAATCATTGTGAGCATTTTATTCGGCCAACTTTTGAACTGGAAAGGTTATCAAAAATATATTTTTGCAGGTGGAATTTTCTTAAAAGATTTTTTTTTTTTCTTACATCAAATGATAGGAAGAATGGGTTAATTAATTCTTGCTATTTCTATATGGAATGATGATTATTTGGACAGTAAATTTACAGTAAAGTTCGTAGATGAAAAGTTTGATAATTATTACACTGTAAGGCAGCTCTAATAGGAATTAGAATCCAGTTCAGGGATTAATACTGCTTTATTTTAGTCACTAAATTGAGCAATATATTTGAGAAATTGAGAAACAGAATATTTGATTATAAAGCAGATTTCCATTTCAAAGCAATACAAATTTTACTCAAATTAGTTCAGTAGGTTTTGAGTAAACAAATCAAAAGTTAGAGGATGGTAAATTCAGGTGCAATTAAATCCAGTAATTATGCTAAAAATGTCAAGAGATAATTAACCGCTTCAGTACCAGGAATTTTAGAGAAAAACACCAGAGAATTTTTAGCATTTTTACTATCACTCTATTTAAACAGATTTGTAACTGGCAATTTGCCTTCATATGGTAACGGAGCACCGATCGTTCTACGTTACCATATGAAGGCAGATGATAGTAGCCCACAAGCAGCAAATCTTGGTTGTCACCTGACAGTCAGGACTGCGAGGGCTTCTAGCATTATGGACGCAGATCTATGTGCCATGTAATCTGTGATGTGCAGTGAGGTCAGAGGCTGGTGAGGCACTGGCAATGATACATCAGAGAAAAACATATATGACGATTAAATTGGCAGGTTGCATGTCAGATTTATTGCTATTATTAAATTTGCTTCATTCTCTTTCTATCCTTTGTGGAAGAATATGCAGCAATGCACTACTGGGTGCTAACTGAACACATTAAATAAGCCAATGACAAGAGGCATATATGTGCAGCCACCAATCACCAGATGCTCCCAGCAGTGCATTGGTGCACCTTATCCTACCTAAGTATGCTTTTCAAAAGATACCAAAAGAAAAAATCAAATCACATAACAGAAGTAAAATGTAAAGTATTAAATATTTTATCTTTTTTATCTGAAACACAAAAGAAAAAAATGAAAGGGACAGTCTACACCAACATTTTTATTGTTTTAAAAGATAGATAATCCCTTTATTACCCATTCCCTAGTTTTGCATAAGCAAAACAGTTATATTTATACACTTTTTTCCTCTTTGATTACATTGTATCTAAGCCTCTGCAAACTGCCCCCTTATTTCAGTTCTTTTGACAGACTTGCATTTTAGCCAATCAGTGCTTTCTCCTAGGTAACTCCATGTGCGTGATCAGTGTTATCTATATAACACACAACTGTCAAAATGCATTCACATAAGAGGCGGCCTTCAAGGTCTAAGAAATTAGCATATGAACCTCCTAGGTTTAGCTTCCAAATAAGAATACCAAGAGAACAAAGCAAAATTAGTGATAAAAGTAAATTGGAAAGTTGTTTAAAATTGCATTCCCTATCTGAATTATGAAAGTTTATTTTGGACTAGACTGTCCTTTTAACATCTTTTTTACTGCAGTTATTCTCCAGTAGTCAAATTAATCTGGGCTTTATTCCTCAGACAACAAGGCTAGTCACTGTCATTAATTTAGTATAAAGAGTTTTGCAGCTGTTATAAACTAAAGCCAATTAGGTAAGTATAGAAATAAGGTGGCACAATGTAAATTGCTAATTCCCAGAGTCCTGATTGCAGATGAAAAAATACAAATAATATGTACTCGTTATAGGTTAAATCTTAAGCATTGGAAGGTGGTGTTTAGATCGAAATGGTTGGATCTAAATGGATAAATCAGTGGGATTGGATATATATGCCACAGATTAGCAGTTTAGCACCAAAATTACAGTTTAAAACATTTATAAATATTTAAATTTATATTGCGACTATATATATGATAATCAGATAGACAAGTTAGTAAAAATAAATGTATTACTACACACATTTGGGCACATGCCCATTAAGATAGGAAATGAAATACAATGTTGAAAAACAATCTATTTAAAATTATAGAAATAGACACCGGTGTCTGTTATACGCTTAGCAGTTTAAAATCATTGACTTTGCTAAAAATAATTTACTATGCAATAAAAACACTTTGTGGCAATAAAAACCATCAGCTATGCAATCCAAAAGAAATGAGCTGTGCAATAGAAATCACTATGGTATAAAGTGACTTTACAGATATATTCATAAGTGGACTTTTCTCTATATATCTCCTCAATTGAATTGACCACAAGATATTTTACTAATGTTATGTTTCTTGTTGTAGTCCATTATATTTATCAGTTGCCTTTGAGTGGAAACAATATTGAGATACGTAAAAATGAATATGGTAATTTAGATGAAAAAGTCGCTATTGTGTAGCGATTATGTGTTTACAGAATTCCATAAGTGTATAAACACAGACATGTTACTTAACGTGTGTCTTCCATTGCTATTTTGTAGCAATAATGTGTTAGGCAGACTTCAGTTAGTGTGTAGATAATATCACATAACTTTATGTGTGTCTTCAGCCTTACTGCCACAAAAGTACCTTATTACAGATGTCCCTGTGGTCCTTGTCTTGTTTTTGTAAACAGTGCACTGTTAATATGATGGGTCGAGTGTGGTTGTCGTTCTGGGTGGATCTCCAGTTTCCTCAGTGGAGTGCTGTCTGTCCCAGCCTCCGTTTACTGGGTACTTATTATATTCTTTTTGTTCTTTCTTTTAAGTCTCAGCAGTCAGCTTAGATAGCGATTCTGCTTCTGGGAATGTCTTCTATCCTTATAAAAGCCGGTGGAGTATTTGTATGTGGCCTCCGTTTATTGGGTCTTTGCCTCCTCTGTGTTGCCTGTGATCCGTGAGTGTGATTATCAGGTTCTACGCGTTTCGGCTTACAGCCTTTCTCAAGATACCTGATATGATTGATTTCCTGCTTTTTAAAGCCATATTCAGTTACGCCCTCTTTCCTCTTAACTCTTTCGGTGCCATTTCTATGTAACTGTAAAACTATTGATACCATGTCCCTGCAGTTATTATTTTGAGTTGTTTTATAGTCTTGTTAATTTAATCTCTATTTTGGCTTAGTAAAATTAGTAGGAAATACATTTTTTCTCGATAGTTGTTACTAGTATACAATGTATTTTAGTTGCTGGAGTACATATTATTTGTGTTACATTTTAATCTATTGATATTAGCCTAATCTACAATAACATTCTAAGGGCTTTTACTTGTTTGTGCTCCTAATTACCAATTATTATTTCCAGAACTCATAGTTTTATATACATAGTCATTCTTCATAAATCTGGTTAGATCAAGCTCAAGATTTCATACAAAACCCTATAATATTTTTTTAAGTGGTGAATTATTAGTAGAAGATCTCTTAAGATAGGAAAATGTAATAATAGTATTAAACTAAATTGTGGATTTAGTGTATAGAATCTGTATGTCTTTTATGTTTATCGTTCCTATATGTGTATAATGTGTTTATTCCTCGCAAGGTTGTGTATTGGGAATGTAAAAGCTCCAAATTTATGTTAAGTATTGGGGTATTTCTATGGTATTACTTGTGTAGTTATGCATTGTTATTTTAGTAAGAATATATCAATATATCACTGATTAGGGACAAATATGTAGCAGGCTTAGTCTTGAGAAGTCAGCAAGGTGCATTCCATGTTCTGATAATTACTTTCAGTGCTAAATTACATGAGAAAGGGGGAAAAATAAATAATGAAAATATATTGCAAAGTTGTTTCATTATTCATAACTAGGAAGGAATGCTTTTGTGTAGCTCTATCTGAAGAATGCTGGAAATGATGTTTGTCGCTGATGATAACATTGGTCTGACTTCAAAAGGTCCCCCATAAATAGCTATTTTGTACTTGCAAGGTTGGAAGGACAACAAAAAATATATATTTCCTTACCTTGCTGTTGCTTGTAGATGAGATTTTCCCTGAATTCAGTGTCTCCATAGTTGGTCTCACTGATCAGCCCTGGCTGGACCTTACTCACTTGCAATTTCATATGAATTTTAGGTACCAGAATATTGAGGCAACAAAAGCACACTATAAGTGCAATGTTTCTCTGGCTTCTAGGATTTGGGAAGCCTGTAACCTAACCCTTTAAATATGGGGCTTGATTTATCAAGCCGTCCATCCCCTATGACTGCAGGTTCTCTCAAGAGAACCTGCAGTCAGTATTTATCAAGCAGCGTTCATCAGACCGCTGCTTCCTAACCTCTTCTCCATCTCTCAGGTGAAGAATTTCAGTCTCCCCAGTCTCGTCTGACCATGGAGATTGACAGCTCCTGCCCATGCGTGATTGGCAGTGCGCGGGCAAGGGTGGCATTGCACAAGAGCGCAAAATAATGCTCGTGTGCAATGCTGAATAATGGCAGTGGATTGCTGCCCGCCAAAGGTGAGTTGGGGCGGTCGGGGGTGAATATGTATGCTCCTGTCTGCCATAGCTTGATAAATCGAGCCCATAGTATCAGTCTAATGTGGTATGTTTAATCTAATATGAATGAGCCCATTCCCAGCTATGTATTCTATCTTTATTGTGCTGTTCAACCTTTTACTTTGATCCCCTGCCTTCTACATGTATTCTAGCATACAAAATGACAACTCCGTGCTAGCAGAACTTATTCTGTCCCATGAAAGATACTGCCCTAGACCCTGGCCTTGTTGGACTGTGAGAAATATGCCCCTAACATGGTAAATGCCATCACAGAGAGAGCTGCTTGGCCAAATGATAGGATCATCCCACTACAAATCTACATGTGCTCATGCTGGTAGGTAAAAAAATATCCAAAAGATCTTAGGCTGGCTGTTATTATGCGTGTGACTACACGCCACACAATATTCCAATCATTCATCAGCCGCGCCCCCCCCCCCCCCGGCCTGCCGCAGGATTGCAGGATCCAGTGCATGTAATATTAAATTCACTTCATTTGTCAAATGTGCTTTGTTCTTTTGGTATTTATTGTTGAAGAATAATTTATACCTACCCTACACAACTGGGAGCTAGCTGTTGATTGGTGGCTACACAAATTTGCCTTTTGTCACTGACTCACCAGATGTTTTCAGGTAGCTCCCATCAGTACACGGCTGATCTGGAGCTTTATTTAACTATGTGTTTAATCCATTTCCAATGGTTAAACACACAGTTGTATACAAGCAAAACCATTATAAAAGATTTGGAGTTTGGCGGTAGCCGTGAAAACCAGCGTTAGAGGCTCCTAACGCTGGTTTTAGGCTACCTCCGGTATTTGGAGTCACTCAAAAAAGGGTCTAACGCTCACTTTTCAGCCGCGACTTTTCCATACCGCAGATCCCCTTATGTCAATTGCGTATTCTATATTTTCAATGGGATTTTTCTAACTCCGGTATTTAGAGTCGTGTCTGAAGTGAGCTTTAGAAATCTAACGACAAAACTCCAGCCGCAGAAAAAAGTCAGTAGTTAAGAGCTTTCTGGGCTAACGCCGGTTCATAAAGCTCTTAACTACTGTACTCTAAAGTACACTAACATCCATAAACTACCTATGTACCCCTAAACCGAGGCCCCCCCACATCGCCGCCACTCGATTACATTTTTTAACCCCTAATCTGCCGACCGCCACCTACGTTATCCTTATGTACCCCTAATCTGCTGCCCCTAACACCGCCGACCCCTATATCATATTTATTAAACCCTAACCTGCCCCCCACAACATCGCAGCCAGCTACCTACAATAATTAACCCCTAATCTGCCGACCGCAAAGCGCCGCTACTTAAGTTATCCTTATGTACCCCTAATCTGCTGCCCCTAACACCGCCGACCCCTATATTATATTTATTAACCCCTAATCTGCCCCCCTCAACGTCGCCTCCACCTGCCTACACTTATTAACCCCTAATCTGCCGAGCGGACCGCACCGGTACTATAATAAAGTTATTAACCCCTAATCCGCCTCACTAACCCTATAATAAATAGTATTAACCCCGAATCTGCCCTCCCTAACATCGCCGACACCTAACTTCAATTATTAACCCCTAATCTGCCAACCGGAGCTCACCGCTATTCTAATAAATGTATTAACCCCTAAAGCTAAGTCTAACCCTAACACTAACACCCCCCTAACTTAAATATAATTTAAATCTAACGAAATTAATTAACTCTTATTAAATAAATTATTCCTATTTAAAGCTAAATACTTACCTGTAAAATAAATCCTAATATAGCTACAATATAAATTATAATTATATTATAGCTATTTTAGGATTAATATTTATTTTACAGGTAACTTTGTAATTATTTTAACCAGGTACAATAGCTATTAAATAGTTAAGAACTATTTAATAGCTAAAATAGTTAAAATAATTACAAAATTACCTGTAAAATAAATCCTAACCTAAGTTACAATTAAACCTAACACTATACTATCATTAAATTAATTAAATAAAATACCTACAATTACCTACAATTAAACCTAACACTACACTATCAATACATTAATTAAATACAATACCTACAAATAACTACAATGAAATAAACTAACTAAAGTACAAAAAATAAAAAAGAACTAAGTTACAAAAAATAAAAAAATATTTACAAACATAAGAAAAATATTACAACAATTTTAAACTAATTGCACCTACTCTAAGCCCCCTAATAAAATAACAAAGACCCCCAAAATAAAAAATGCCCTACCCTATTCTAAGTTACTAAAGTTCAAAGCTCTTTTACCTTACCAGCCCTGAACAGGGCCCTTTGCGGGGCATGCCCTAAGAAGTTCAGCTCTTTTGCCTGTAAAAAAAACCATACAATACCCCCCCCCCCAACATTGCAACCCACCACCCACATACCCCTAATCTAACCCAAACCCCCCTTAAATAAACCTAACACTAAGCCCCTGAAGATCATCCTAACTTGTCTTCACCTCACCGGGAATTAAGGTAGGAATATTCTGATTGGCTGATGGAATCAGCCAATCAGAATCAAGTTCAATCCAATTGGCTGATCCAATCAGCCAATCAGATTGAGCTTGCATTCTATTGGCTGTTCCGATCAGCCAATAGAATGCGAGCTCAATCTGATTGGCTGATTGGATCAGCCAATCGGATTGAACTTGATTCTGATTGGCTGATTCCATCAGCCAATCAGAATATTCCTACCTTAATTCCGATTGGCTGATAGAATCCTATCAGCCAATCGGAATTCGAGGGACGCCATCTTGGATGACGTCCCTAAAAGGAACCGTCATTCTTCATTTCGACGTCGCCGGATGAAGATGGGTCCGCGGTGGAGGTCTTCAGGATGGAGCCGGTCCTCATCGGATGAAGATAGAAGATGCCGCTTGGAAGATGATGGTTGCCGGTCCGGATCTACTCTTCTTCCCGGATAGGATGAAGACTTTGGAGCCTCTTCTGGACCTCTTCAGCCACCAGATGATGGATCGCCAGCCCCCGCTTGGGTTGGATGAAGATTTTGGAGCCAGGACCGATCGGTGATACCCGGTGAGGTGAAGACAAGGTAGGATGATCTTCAGGGGCTTAGTGTTAGGTTTATTTAAGGGGGGTTTGGGTTAGATTAGGGGTATGTGGGTGGTGGGTTGTAATGTTGGGGGGGGGTATTGTATGTTTTTTTTACAGGCAAAAGAGCTGAACTTCTTGGGGCATGCCCCGCAAAGGGCCCTGTTCAGGGCTGGTAAGGTAAAAGAGCTTTGAACTTTAGTAATTTAGAATAGGGTAGGGCATTTTTTATTTTGGGGGTCTTTGTTATTTTATTAGGGGGCTTAGAGTAGGTGTAATTAGTTTAAAATTGTTGTAATATTTTTCTTATGTTTGTAAATATTTTTTTATTTTTTGTAACTTAGTTCTTTTTTATTTTTTGTACTTTAGTTAGTTTATTTCATTGTAGTTATTTGTAGGTATTGTATTTAATTAATGTATTGATAGTGTAGTGTTAGGTTTAATTGTAGGTAATTGTAGGTATTTTATTTAATTAATTTAATGATAGTATAGTGTTAGGTTTAATTGTAACTTAGGTTAGGATTTATTTTACAGGTAATTTTGTAATTATTTTAACTATTTTAGCTATTAAATAGTTCTTAACTATTTAATAGCTATTGTACCTGGTTAAAATAAATACAAAGTTACCTGTAAAATAAATATTAATCCTAAAATAGCTATAATATAATTATAATTTATATTGTAGCTATATTAGGATTTATTTTACAGGTAAGTATTTAGCTTTAAATAGGAATAATTTATTTAATAAGAGTTAATTAATTTCGTTAGATTTAAATTATATTTAAGTTAGGGGGGTGTTAGTGTTAGGGTTAGACTTAGCTTTAGGGGTTAATACATTTATTAGAATAGCGGTGAGCTCTGGTCGGCAGATTAGGGGTTAATAATTGAAGTTAGGTGTCGGCGATGTTAGGGAGGGCAGATTAGGGGTTAATACTATTTATTATAGGGTTAGTGAGGCGGATTAGGGGTTAATAACTTTATTATGATAGCGGTGCGGTCCGCTCGGCAGATTAGGGGTTAATAAGTTTAGGCAGGTGGAGGCGACGTTGTGGGGGGCAGATTAGGGGTTAATAAATATAATATAGGGGTCGGCGGTGTTAGGGGCAGCAGATTATGGGTACATAAGGATAATGTAAGTAGCGGCGGTTTACGGAGCGGCAGATTAGGGGTTAAAAATAATATGCAGGGGTCAGCGATAGCGGGGGCGGCAGATTAGGGATTAATAAGTGTAAGGCTAGGGGTGTTTAGACTCGGGGTACATGTTAGGGTGTTAGGTGCAGACGTAGGAAGTGTTTCCCCATAGCAAACAATGGGGCTGCGTTAGGAGCTGAACGCGGCTTTTTTGCAGGTGTTAGGTTTTTTTTCAGCTCAAACAGCCCCATTGTTTCCTATGGGGGAATCGTGCACGAGCACGTTTTTGAGGCTGGCCGCGTCCGTAAGCAACTCTGGTATCGAGAGTTGAAGCTGCGTTAAATATGCTCTACGCTCCTTTTTTGGAGCCTAACGCAGCCTTTAAGTGGACTCTCAATACCAGAGTTATTTTTATGGTGCGGCCAGAAAAAAGCCAGCGTTAGCTACGCGGGTCCTTACCGACAAAACTCTAAATCTAGCCGTTAGTGTTTTTTCTGTTGATAATTAGAAATAATAAAAATAATCAGTAATAAAAAAAATAAAAGTTAGTTTTTTTATGTAAAGGATTGTCATCAATCCAATTATTATATTATGTGTGTATTTATTTACTATTGTTTTGAAAATGTGTTATCTATCTATCTTTCTGTCTGTCTGGTAGTGTGCAAAAATAAACCAAGACTTCCTGCTATCAGTATGAAGTCATATAGTAAATCTAAATAAAACCAGCTATTTTCCTCAGTAAACCACTATATGGGGTCAATTTTTTAAAGTGCGAGCTGACATGATACGATGTAGCATACGCTGTCGGCATTTATCATTACACAAGCAGTTCTAGCTAGCAGGGAGTGTCAACCAGCCTGATCGTTTAGGATCGGCCGGATTGAAGACCGCAGCCTCAGAGTCAGAGGACAAGTTATGGACCAGCGGGTTTTAGACCACTGCTTCATAACTACTGTTTCCGTGAGCCTGAAGGCTCGTGCGGAAACAGGGGCATCAAGCTCCATTCGGAGCTTGATAATTCGGCCCCGTTATCTCCACCAACACAGCTGAAACGGACTCTTGAGCAATGTTTGTTTACATGGTAAAAAAGTATATTATTTTATGGTTTTGTGTTTGCTTTTGAGTTACTAATAGAGTCTTTGTGGACTGATACAAACAATGTTTTGCAAATCCATGAATACTATTTATTGGAACAAATATTGGAATTCTAGATAAAGTGAGGTAACAAAACAGACGGAAATTAACTGTGTTTTTTGATGACATTGTGAAGTTAAATGTGGAATTTAAGAAGACATTGCTTTATGTTATATTATTGATGCATTGAAGAAATTTGGCATAAATTTATATTAATTCATAAGAATTAAAACAGAAAAAAATCCAATAAATTACTTTTATATTAACCCCTTCGTGTTTGTACAATAATGTTCACATTGGAACGGTGTTCCGCTGTAAAGTAGTAGTAGTAGTAAAAATAAAATAACATGGTCGTCAATGCGATCACGTGATTTCAAGGCCAGGATTGGATCATGGGGGACTGGCTAAGATGCCAGGACCCTGTATATGGTAGGACATTTTATGCCGTCCTAATGGCGTTAAAGGCCAGCGCTGTTAGGACAACATGGAGCATCCTAACGGTGTAAAGGGGTTAATCTAAAGTTGAGAACAGGATTTTTAAACAGAAAAAAAGTATTGTAAATTCTGAACTTGAATAGGGAATTATTTATATTTTATTAAAATCATTCTGTGTGATATATTGGGATTGAAACATTGAGTGATTTCATTAGAGAGATGGTTATGAGATCTCCAGTGTGAGTTCAGAGATGACATGCATGATACAAACACAGCTCAGGGCGCGCACACCAACACATGTATTTTGTGAATTTTGTGTGAAAAAGTTTTCCATTTGTTGCTATAATTATAGACTAGAGTGTGAAGGGCTGTAATAGTGGAAACAGTTAAAGGGACATGAAACCATATTTTTTTCTTTCCTGATTCAGAATAAATTACTTATATTATAAAATTTGTTTGATTCTCTGTGCATGCTTTGTTGCAAGAGCAGCAGTGCACTACTGGGGCCTAGCTGAACACATTTGTTGAGCCATTGACAAGAGGCATATATGTGCATCCACCAATTAGCAGCTAGCTCTCAGTAGTACATTGCTGCTCCTGAGCCTAGCAAATAATGCTTTTCAACAAAGGATACCAAGAAAATGGAGCAAATTGAATAACAGAAATACTTTACAAGGTTTTATAAAATGTCATGCTCTATCTAAATAAAGAAAGATTCATATTGACTTTACTATCCCTTTAAATGGTTCAGGTTATCAGCATTTCTTTTATGCATGACAGAAATATCTGCCTACAAAGCCGCCACTTTAAGAAAAACTCTCAGCAGTTGCTAATTTATTTAGCGTTTAGTAGAGTAACACTACTTACAATATCTTGTTTTTTATTCTTTTTGGAGCTGTTACTGCAATATGTGTACTGCCACTGACAACAAATAAACACCTAGATTACGAGTTTTGCGTTAACAGGGGTGCGGTGCTAATGAGCAGTTTATGCTCACCGCTCACTTGCAGACAATGCTGGTATTATGGGTTTTTACAAACCTGGCGTTAACTGCAAAAAAGTGAGCGAAGAGCAAAATTTAGCTCCACATCTCACCTCAATACTAGCGCTGCTTACGGTAGCGGTGAGCAGGTAAAACGTGCTTGTGCACGATTTCCCCATAGGAATCAATAGGGGAGAGCTGGCTGAAAAAAAACCTAACACCTGCAAAAAAGCAGCGTTCAGCTTCTAACGCAGCCCCATTGATTCCTATGGGGAAATACTTTTTATGTCTACACCTAACACCCTAACATGAACCCCAAGTCTAAACACCCCTAATATTACACTTATTAATCCCTAATCTGCCGCCCCTGACATTGCCGACACCTGCATTATATTATTAACCCCTAATCTGCCGCTCCGGACACCGCTGCCACCTACATTATACTTATGAATCCCTAATCTGCTACCCCCAACATCACCGAACCCTACATTATATTTATTAAACCCTAATCTGCCACCCCCAATGTCGCCGCAACCTAACTACATTTATTAACCCCTAAGCTGCTGCCCCCAACGGTGCCACCACTATAATAAAGTTATTAACCCCT